>NC_140258.1:6148227-6170727 GCF_949987555.1 Borostomias antarcticus
CTCCCCAGTGGGGCCAATCAAGTGTTACATTACAGAGCCTGCAACGCCTATTCAATACTCTAGGACTGGTCTCTGATGTCACTTCTAATGATGTAAATTAGTCAGGCACAAGTGGACAAAAAAAGACAAACAGTAACTTGAGAGGCTATCTACACGCCAGGATAAGCCAACACCAAATAGCGACTCTTCATGTATTTTTCAATGGGAACCAGTGACTATGCGCTGGGGCAGTTGCCAGTTTGGCAGGCCGCCTTGGAAACATGTACATGCCTGCTTTGGGAAGGTTTTGTCTGTAGAGTTTCAGATGGTGTTGGGCTAAGGAACACAGATTATCCACATTGGGTTCTCCTATAGCCTTCTGTAGTCTCTTCTCCCAGCTACGGACCTATAGAAACAGAGGAATCACCGATTATCATCCTCACTAATTTAGCGCCATACTTTAGCAAGCAGATAATCCACATTGATTTAAAACATAATTCTGCCATTTCAGTGTTTTATGTTAAAATAGGGCAGTTCATCTAGCAGAATATCCAAACTCTGTAATGCGTTGTAGTACTGTATCTCTACATTTTACCACAAGAACAATAAGTTACTTATATCAAGTATAATCCGTTCCAGACCATACTTTCTACTGTAGTCCCATCCCCTTCAGTGTCACCCTACCACTGATACAGAGCTTTAGCTGGTTTGTGTTCCCCAAAAACATTTCCATTACCTCTAGAGTGTGCTTGGTCTCTATTTCCAAGGTACTTGAGGATTCGAAATGCTCCTTATACCACCTAGTCTCAGTGACTTCCTGAAAGAAAATAGCCCTCATTAATTAAAGATATAGCTCAGATCAGAACAGGACAAAAACTTCACATATAAATGCACTTTTAGTAGCAGCAGTGGTTGCCATTACAACTTAGGGCTAAAGGGCTATACAGTAGCTACCATAGCAGGGTTTGGCATTGAGGTATTTATTTATAGGATGTCACAGGCCTGGGTGAGTAAATCACTAGCCCAGGATCAGATATTATGAGCACCCATCCAAAACAGTGACAGGTTGCTCTCCATTGTACACCACCAAGCCCCCAGGAACAGCTGAGCTGTGAATCCAGTTGGCGCAGTGGCCAAGCTTGATATTGCAGGTCACTTGATGCATTATTTTGGGGTCAAAAGATGTACATGAGGGGGCACCTCCGTGGCTCGTCGGTTAAGGCGCGTACCACGTTAAGGCTAATCCTTATCGCAGCGGCCCAGGTTTGAATCTGGCCTGGGCCCTGTGCTGCATGTCCTCCCCTCTCTCTCTCTCTCTCTCTCTCTCTCCCTCTCTCTCTCTCTCTCACCTTTCCTGTCACTCTACACTTTCCTATATAATAAAGCGCAAATGCCCCCCAAAATATCTTTACTAAAATTATTTAAAAAAAGATGTACATGAGGAATCAAACAGCTGGGGAAAGAAACGAAACATTTTCCGTGTATCACTCAAATTTGAACTAGCACGTTTTAAATCATTGGGTCAATTTGTATTTAGAAGCCCCCAAGAGATGCAGTTTACAGCTGTTTCTTTCCCCATGTATGTCTATGGCAGCGCTGGGCTGGTCTATGGGAAAAAGAGAAAATAAATCACTACTGCACATGTGAGTTGGCCTACAGGAAGTAGGCCATTTTTCAATGCCGTATCCAGTTCTTAATACATCCATGTACAGTACACCACTTGTGCTTATTGACTGAAACTACAAACGCCACTGCGGTTGGAACAAGTAGTAATCGCTGATGTAAATAAAGCATGAGGTCAGGCCAGCGCTCAGGTGACAGGAATCCTTGTAGTTTCTCTCTTAGTTGATTCACTGAAATGGAAGTGGGTGACACTCTGTTGAAGATAGACTCAAAAAAGTCTTCTGGTGCTGATCTTCTGGATCCTGGTTTTTCAATTATAGTTGGGGCCCTAAAACATATTTGTGATCTTTCTCTTAGCTTGGGGATTGTTCCAAAGATTTGGAAAACGGTTCATGTGCTTCCACTTCACAAGGGTGGAGACTATAGAGACCTTAATAATTACCGCTCAATTTCCAAGCTATTTTGTTTAGCAAAGATCCTTGAATCTTTAGTCAACTGTCTGCTCCATTTGTTCCGTAGACCTAGATCAGTAGACCTGGTCACAGTACTGTATCAGTTGGATCTCTTGTTTTAAATAAATTATATTGTAGGTGCTCTTGACAAGGGACAGCGCTGTGCTGCTCTGTTCATTGACTTCTCCAAAACCTTTGATACAGATGACCATTCACTTTTAGCAGATAGACTAGCCTCTGTTGGCCTAGATCAGAACATCTGCCAATCCACTTTTCTGGAGGTCTCTAAAGGTGTACCACAGGGCTGTTTTAGGACCTTTACTCTTCACTCTGTACATGGTAGTTAGTTCCCATAAGGCTGGGTTGGGTTACAGTTAGTGTTAGGTTTAGGGTTCGGGTAAGGGTTTGACCGGTCTCTGCGTTGATGGGAACTAGCCACTACCTTAATAACATTGTCTCTTTTGAAAATGGTTGTAAGGTGCACTTCTATGCTGATGATACAGTGCTTTATTCATCTGCATCATCATCGGGAGGAGCGTTATCTGGCTGCTATCAGACAGCCTTTGACTCCATCCAGTGCTCACTACTAGAGCTCAAACCTGTTTTAAATGTAGCAAAAAACAAATATGCAACTCTCTAGATCATGCTCTTGGAAGAAAATTTACTTCAATATTTGCACTTTGGATGGTTCTGCAATTGAGAGTACCCTCCTACAGAACATGTACCTTGGGATCTTTATTGATGAAAAGTGGAAAATGCAGCACTTGCTCCTGTATGTTTACATTAAAGTAATCTTACAAAAGCTACCAAATTACCTGACATCCCTCATCACATGGTGTTCAGGTTATCACCAGACATTGGTTAGTTCTTGATGTCCCTCAAGTCAAAACTGAGCTGGGAAATACTGTTTTAAGCTATTGTGCTCCTATAGAGCATGGAATGAGCTTCTAGAGATTTTAAAAATGGATGCCTTAGTCTCATTGGGCAATTTCAAAAATGCGATAAATTAATTTTAAGTTGAGGTCTGTGCCTGTGTGGAATGTATTGATGTATGTTTTTGTATTTTATGATTTGAATGCTTAGAACCAGGGCTGCATCAAAAATGAGACCTTGGTCTCAATGGATTCCCCTGGATAAATAAAGGTTAAATAACTAAAATGAGACCTTGGTCTCCTAAAATAATATAATAAAAAGCCCAGAGTGATGGCTATGATCTTGACCCCTCTGGCACATGGCTCCTCAATCATTAATGCTGACCTTTGGGTCCAGGTTGGTGAAGGGTGTGTGGGGACACTCCAGTATGTGTGACCCCAACTCTGACAGTTTCACAACTCTGTCACATCCTTTCAAAACAAAACAGGCAAAATGTATCACTCTCTGTGGATAATGAACAGACTGCATTCGTTATTTAGGAAAAGAAAACTGTAAAAAGAAAAATACACAAAAAGGAAATAAGAAAGATTTCAGTACCTTGGCAGAACTACATAAAAACAGAATCTGCTGCTGTTGAAGGAGAAGTGACGTCGGTGTACCTCGGTATGTAAAGAAACAGTTGACGAGGGCGGCAGACATCTTCCTGTCCAGGTCGGACTCCACAACCTTCCACATATTGGAAAGGGGACAGTCGTTTAACGGGTCCACCTTTGACCTCCTCACCAGCATGTCAATGTAGGGCCCAGAGAAGACGTGCTTGGGTTCACTGCGTAGAGACAAGGAGACCCAATTAGACTGGAGCGAGAGTTTTCTCTCACACCAAATGCCACTAACTGTAATACCATGTTGGTTTTTAATGATGACCATCTACAGTACAGTATAATATATACTGAAACACTGGAGATTCTTTCTTATCTCCAAAATAAGCCATCTCTGTTATTAGAATGATGCACACAATATCTTCACTAAGGCTTTAACACATCTGGTACTGATTCTGGGAGGTTCCAAAACTGGATGGCCGTGTGTGTGTGTGTGTGCGTGTGTGTGTGTGTGTGCGCGCACGCATAAGTGTGTGTGTGCACGCACGTGTGTCTTTTATGTATATTCTTTACTCTGATCTATTCTGTACATTCTCACTGCTGGCATGGCCACACTATTGTGGAAAGGTCATTATTTTCCATAATTTAATTCAAATCGTGAAACTTTCATATATTATAGATTCATTACACATGAAGTGAAATATTCCAAGGCTGATTGCCTCCATGCCATGCTCCAGGTTGATGCAATTTGTGCAAAAGGAGCCCTGAACAAGTAGTGAGTGTATATAGGCCTATTGAACATTCTGTACAATCATAAAGATTAAAACAAAAAAAGGCTTGAAATACTGCACTGTGTAATGGATCTAGAATACATGAAAGTTTGACTTTTTGAATTAAATTACGGAACATAATGAACTTTTTCACAATATTCTAATTTATTGGGATGCACCTGTAGATCCAGAAGGATACCAGTTACCAGACCTGCACATTCCCTGGCTGCACCAAGACCATCATTTCGCCTTACCCACTCTGTGGAATGACTACGTTCTGACTGATACCCTTCTTCAGCTGATACTTGATACCCACTATACCAGATTCACCTCTGGCTGATGGAGATAGGTCTGTAGAGAGCACTTAGAGACACAGGACACTCGTAGACCAAGCGATCCTTTTCATCTCTGAAAGTCACAGCCATGGGAATCTGCTCCCGCGTCATCATCACAGTGTATGTCTAGGAGGTGTTTAAAGAGAAACATTTCAAAATGAAAACAAAGATCTTAAACTTGTTGAAAGGCAAGACTGTAAAAATGTGCAAAAGCACATCCAGAACACAGGTAACTACACCACACTAAGACCCTATTGCCTACAGAATATTATTACCAGGGAATTGCTGCCATCTGCTGACCAAACCTTGATCCCAACTACTGTGTCTCCTACATTCAGGGAGACAGACTGGTAACTGCTTTCTCCATTGACTGTGACTCTCATGTTTTTATCGGGTAATTTGGGCAGTATGGTCACAGAGTGACAGTAGAAAGGAACAGTACCTGGATGAAAAAAAAACAAATGAATAAATTGTTAAAATCAACAGTAACTATGGTCAATTTCATTTAAACTGTGGCGAAGCATGTTCACTGCTAAAAAATAAATTGAGAGAGAGAGAGAGAGAGAGAGAGAGAGAGAGAGAGAGAAAAGGCACAATTTGAAACTCGTATAACTAATTCTCAGTTCATGAAATTACTCTGTTAGTTGAAAGGAGTTTTATTCAACCCTGTCACCTACATGAATAGGCTGGGCTATATGGTTATCATAAATAAACTCACAAATCCGGCTACCCACTTGAATATTCATATTCTTTTGCAGAAAATTCCGGATGCAGTTGAACAACTCCCTGAATTGCCAGATCACTCAACTCTGCAGTCCTGGCCGACAGTTTGGTGACCTCGATGCAGTATTTCTTTGAGGTCCCATCCTCGGCTACCACTTCTATCTCAACCACATTTATTCCGTCATTCAGTTTGATGGTATTAGAACCATCTCCAAAAAGCTGGAAGTAAAAACACATGTCAGCAATTGTGATTTATAGCCTACATAACACGTATTTGTGCAACTGCAGAAATGTTTCAAATATAGGCTAGAAGTATAGGTCTGGAATCTGGACTGTTACTCACGATTTTATAGGAAGCTCCACAGTCACTTGTTAGGAGGTCCAGTGTTACTTTGTTGATATTGCTTGCAATAGTAACTGTGTAACTTATTATATCTGCTTTGAAGGCGGGCTCCAACTTCCCTCCAGAAATAGAAAGCTTTTCTAAATCACAATTGTCCATTTTCTCGTGTTTCTCACTCCGGGTGAAACTCTAGCACTGGTCAGCTGGCTTCAAGACACAAACTACTCTGACCTCTCATTTACTATCGCCACAAAGCTCGGTGTAACCATGGTAACAGGATCCCTCTATCCACCTGACTTGATGCGGTGACTTTGCCTACAAGCTTTTTATTTTTATCCTTTTTCGAGGATGACTGACAATACAGTGTTTGTTATGATTGATTTAATGACTTGCTTTTTGTTTTAATGCTTTTAATTTGTCCTGCCTTTTGTTTTAAATGTCTATAATGTCTTGCTTTTTGTTTTAATGCTTTTAATGTCTCATGTAAAGCACCTTGAATTGCCCTGTGGCTGAAATGTGCTATATAAATAAACTTGCCTTGCCTTGCCTTGTTATAAATCAAGCAAGTTCTTATTTTACAAACATAAACCATGTCGAAATGATCATGCAACAACTCGTTGTACAAACTCATCCAACACTGCGGAGGTGTAGGTACAAAAATGTGAAGAGAACATGAGAACACTTGAGAACCAGAGAACATGAGAACACTTGAGAACCAGAGAACACTTCCTGTCGATGCATTGCGTGTAGTATCCGTTTTTGTTGCCGAAAGCGCTCATCTCTTTTCAAAATAAGAGCATGGGCTGAAATGTGTCAGAACGTGTTATTTTGGGTGGGGGTGCTCACGTTCAGATTTAGATTTAACTGGTCCTCAATATCGAGGTTAATATTTTTAGTAAGGTGAAACACTGTTTAGAACATATGATAATGTGACTTCAAATTATGTATCTCCGTAGTTCTTTGAGCCAGAAACAAGCTGTAAAAAGTAGCACTTGAACATGTTGGCTACATAATGAACTAATGAAAGGGATAAAAGTAATGATATAGCCTACAATTATCTGAGCTACAAGTAGATTGCGCCAATGTCATATAAAGATACAAATTCCCTTTATCTTTTTAACACAATCCTCTTTTACTGGCATTCATTTTCTTCCTATCACGCTACTCCTTTTGATCTACCTACCCCTTCTTCTCACCTTCCTCCCTTCTCTAGGATTCTTTTGATCTACCTACCCCTTCTTCTCACCTTCCTCCCTTCTCTATGATTGTCACAATAAATCTACATTCAATAAGCATGAAATTCAATTTATTTTATTTACTTGATAAGTGGTGATCTGCCTCTTCCTCTGAACACTCCCCCTTTCCTCTTTCTCATTACCACCCTCTCTCTCCCTAGACTGGGACCTATTTGCTTTGCAGTTGTGGTTTCCAGTCTAAGCGGATAGTGACCAAAAGACCAAAACAGGCCGTATAAACCTACGATGTGATGTGGCTACTTTGGTTGGTAGGCTATGTCCATGTTTTATACTATTTCGTAGTGACTGGTGAGACTAGGCGGCTAGATTCAGCATTTGTGTGACAGGATACCAGCGGGCTCTAGACCGGAAACTAAGTGAATAGAAACCTCTCCCCCAAGGAGAGCCTGATGATGTGAGGCTACTCTCTCCCATCTCTCTCTCTACCCCCTCCTACCTCTTACTGTCTCACAGGCCTCTTGCGTCAGGTCACTCCTTCTCTCTTCTCCTCTAAGTCTATCCTGTCTTTTCTCAGCTTCTCTCTACTCTTAACCCCCCCCCCCTTCTCTCTCTATTGGGATGAAACACTACACTTTTGATAAAACAATAAAACAAAACATTGATTCATTTATTGCACGCTTTTATCTACAGTATAGCCTGCGTTCATATTAACTGGGTTCAGAAATAAAGTTGTTTCTGGACTTCGATTAGGCTGGCTAAACTACACATTGTACTCCCCTCATATGGGAGTGAAACGGATTCAGGGGGCTCAGAGGAACATTAATATTGGTTTATTGTCCGCATAGGTGTGGAGCTAGGTACTCACCTCCATAATGAGGGGAACAACTTGTAGTTTAGCCAGCCTCACTTATTGAAGTCTGGAAACAGCAGCATGTTCAATCCCAACCCAGCCTTACTAATAATTACTTTTTAGTTTTAATTGATTATTTAAGTCATGTGTTTCTGTAATTATCTAGACTATTATTTTATTTGTTGTGTGTATGTGTTTTTGTAACGGATTTGAGGAAAAAAGTGTATTTACATGTTTTCACACAAAAAGTGATTTTTTTTAATTTGTTGTGTGTATGTGTTTATTTCTATCATATTTCGGAAAAATGTTTTTACACGTTTTCACACAAAAAGTGCATTTTGTTTTTGCGTGACCTTTATTTAGAAATTCCTGGCAAGACCGCTACCGGTACCGGACATGAATTTCCCAGCCAGCTAACGCGTGTTGGTGGAGAAGCAGCTCGCTAACGTTAACTATCGTTTGCTATCGCGAATAAAAATCCCTCAACGAACTGGATTGATGTTATATATCCAAATTGGTCTTACGTCAAATTGCCAGCATGGTTCGTAGAATGGGATTTGAGATCTGCATGTTTGCTTTGCTGTAGATGACTGAAATGTGTGTGTGTGTGTGCTACTGGCTAAGATAGCCAGTAAAAGGTTGAAGCTAAGCTAATTTACCTAGTTTAATTTAACTAGTTACTAACTTATCTGACAGACATTCTAAATTGACAGACACTATTGGCCAAATGACTGTTAATCCCTAACAACTTTAACGTTACAGGAAATCGCAGAAGATGTCCCTCCAGAAGAATACCCTACAGAGATTGAAGAGCAGCTTGTGGGATTTGAATCCTCAGCTGGTTCTGTGAACAGCATGGTGCAGACTGTGTTGTCAATGCCCAGAAACGAACTGCTGCAAAAGGTACAGTCTCTTTGACCCATTCTTGATATTAGTACTTGGCTATTAACTTACTTAGATGCTTATCACTCACTCACTCACTGTGGTGGAGAGGAGGATGAAGGACAAACTGAAGTCCATCAGGCTTCCTTTGTGCCAGCGGCCATCAGACTATAACAGTGCCTGAGTGTTGTTGATGTGTGCATGTATATGAGTATTATTATACATATTTATAGGATGTATGCAGTCTCTATTTTACACATACTGTATGTATATATCCCTTGTTCTCTCTCATGTATATTCACTATATTCTCTATTCTAACCAATGCTGTACAAGTACCCTCTGCTGAAATGCCCAAATTTCCCTTAACGGGGATCATTAAAGTATCTATCTATCTATCTGTCTGTCTGTCTGTCTGTCTGTCTGTCTGCCTGTCTGCCTGCCTGCCTGTCTGTCTGTCTACATGTATTATGTATGGGTCTATGGTTAAAGGTCACTTAAAATCAGTGCCATTTCTTGTTTTGATTTTTGGTAGTTGGAACCCCTGGAGCAAGCAAAGCTGGATTTGATGTCTGCGTATGCCCTCAATTCATTATTCTGGAGTAAGTGTGCTGTTTTAAAATGAGGGGCGTCATGATTCTCAAATCCACAATTCAATACAATTTTCGATCTTAAGGACACGATTCAATTCGATTATTTATTATTTATATATTTTTGAACTTCTTAAGGCTTAAGATAGACAGATATTCTAGGTAGCCAGATATTCTAGGTAGCTATTCTATGAACGTCTGTTTGGCTGCAGACCACTAGCTAGTGCTAACGTTAGCTGGATGTGTAAGGCTACGTGTACACCATACCTTATGTAGAATGACGTTCTCTTGGCCGTCCTCGGAGGAACCCTCCCTTCAGCAACCTTTCTAGTTATCTCAATCCTCCATGCATGCACCAGTACTTTACAATGTATAAATGATCCAATGTTTCTGTATGTATTGCCTTGTGTTTGATTGAATACAACTAGCTTGGCTATCATTTAAACGAAAACCTATAGCTAACATTCCCAACTAGCTTGGCTCAAATGCAAACATAGCTACCTTTTGGGAGATGGGCATATAGACTAACGCTACTCTTTTGGTTACTTTTTACCTGCGTCGTGATTTGGCTGCCGTGTGAGATGCAGGGGCGGGGAGTAAGAAAATACTGGGAGAATCTCGCTTCTGCTTTTGATTTCAATGATCGGAATCAAAAGCCCATGTTGAATGTTCAATTTTCGATTTCGTGAAATCGTGACACTCATAATTAAGTTGCAACATTATGCTAGTTAGGAAGTGAGGAAAATGTGTTGTATTACAGGTATATCAATGAGTTCCTGTGTTTTTCACCCTCTTGCTTATAGTGTACCTGGTTACACAAGGAGTTAACCCGAAAGAGCATGGGATTAAGCAAGAACTGGTAAGCAAGTTGTCTTTTCCACCGTTACTCATCCAACACGGAGACTGCTTTTGGATTGTCATGTAAAACAACTTTACTTCTTAGATGACTTGTGCCCTGAGAAGGGTTTGACTGGTGGCTATATCAAGGGCTGTTTGGATTTTAGGGATCAAACGATACGGTTTTTACAGAACCGATATCTGATTATTATTAGTAATCAATGAGGCCGATAACCGATATGCATTTGCAGTAAAAATGTTGGTGTCAAAATTTCGAATAACAAACTCCAACAAAGAACTTAATTGAAATGCCCTTTCAGCATAAGTTTCAATAATTCATTTTGATTAATTATTGTTTCTGATTTCTTCTGTGCGGTTTCATACAACACAGGGCAATGAACCATAAGATTGGACCACAGGTTTGAAGTAGGCTATTTGTACTTAATGCAATTCCACCCATGCTGACACCTTCTTTGCATGTTGCAGACTGCCTTCCTTGGTGTTGGTTAAGTGTAATACTCCCGTACTGCGTATTTTATTCTTTAGTGCAGCGGCAGCCATCTGCAATGAGAGGGAGTGTCACAGTGCAGGCTGACATGCTTTACATGGGATTATGCCTCATTTATTACAGCCAAACATGTTTGTCTAGCTAGCTGTAGATCGAGCTAAACTAGTTAGCTAGCCCAAATCCCAATAAGCTGCTATCTAGCTCTAGTAACGTAACTGGACAGCGTTGAGGTGTTTGAAGTAGCATACAGTACATCACTCTGACTGCAAAACGTTAGTGCTAGTTAGCAAATGTTAGTCTCGGTATACGTTACAGACAGCCACACCTCTCACATTTTGCTCAACATTTGATAGCTACAAGCTAGCTAGCTAACATGAGTCAGCCAAGAGGGACAATAACAAAGACTAGAAATGTAGCCTGTGCTGCTCTGGCTGGATGGATAGTAATTAGACATAGCTTACGTTATCTACCTCACAAGCAAGATTTCTAGAAAAGGTTGCATAAAGAAAGTTGAGAAGCGTGATGACCAAGTTTCATTCGACCACAAGTCTTAATGTAGCCTACTACTAACATAGCTGGGTAGATTATGGATCAATCTCCTTATACAGTAGTTCACTGTATCACTGCAACAAAGTGCATTTTTCGTCCATTTTCAGTGTAACTGGGAAACTGGGTAATGCTTGTCATCATATACATAGATAAGATTGTGGTGTTTTTGAAACTTCAGCATAGAGGATTGTGATGTTTATTGCAACTTTGGCTTTCAGCTAACCTGACGAGCCAGATTGTTTGTTCCACACAACCATCTGGGAACTCTTAATTGGAAACTGTTTGGAAAAGGGCAGGCACTTTCAAGGTGATTTTCCAGGTGATTGGATGAACCATCTGTCTATCCCCATCTATTGTGGACTGACTTCAACCAGTCAGATCAATGAGCCATATATCGCTACTCGCTGTGGTCACACCTAAACCACGACAGTAGCTGCCTCATAGGATTCTTCATTGGCTAGATCATTTTCTGATCTAGCACAAACGGATTTCTATTTAGCGTGGCCAGACTGATCTGCAGAGAGACACAGAATGTGAGCTTGTGAGAGCAGAATGGCCTCCCGGGGCTCTCTTTCTTTCAGCTGCCTTACCAAACACAGCTCCGCTCGCTCCCCACTGCTGCTAGTAGCTTTCAGTGATAGGCCATTACTTGTGTTCAAGTGTAACCAATCAGATAGTGCTGTGGGCGTGACATTGCTTGAGACCACAGAGTGGTAACTTCTGACAGAGAAGCGGTTGCATCAGAGCCAGAGTAGCTGGGGATGACAATATATTGGCAGTCATATCGGTATTGGACAATGTTAGTCATTTCAGAAAACATTGGCAAAACAGGGCAGATGAACCGACAGTTATTTCTGTCTAGCTGTTGCGTGTGGTTTTTGAGAGGAAAACATGCAGTAAATCTGTGATGTTTGGAAATAGAGACAGTGTTTACTTGTGTTTTTCAGTATTTGATTAGCATAGAAACTTGTCTATATGATCTGTATAAAAACATCTGTAAATATCGGTTATCGGCCATTTGTTCGTTGTGTATTTTTCTGAACTCGTCAACACTGTAAATGAGGGAAACCTCAGTGCTTTACGAGTATAAATAAAGGTTTGAAAATGAAATGACAGCAATGTGAATAAATGTTATCAATATCGGGTTAGGGTTAGGGTTCTGTTCATCTGTTCATCCCTAAAAGTAGAATGAGAAGCCATTGTAAAGCACTTTAGATAAAAGTGCTATATAAGTGCATTTTACGATACAGTAATATTAAAAATGCTGAATTTTGGCTCTGACCCCTAATTTATTTACCCCAAATGTTTTAAGCCGCCTGAACTGTGTGTCTGGTACTCTATGTTCTTCCTTGTCTCTATGGACTCTGTTCTTCCTTGTCTCTATGGACTCTGTTCTTCCTTGTCTCTATGGACTCTATGTTCTTCCTTGTCTCTATGGACTCTATGTTCTTCTTGTCTCTATGGACTATGTTCTTCTTGTCTCTATGGACTCTATGTTCTTCCTTGTCTCTATGGACTCTATGTTCTTCCTTGTCTCTATGGACTCTGTTCTTCTTGTCTCTATGGACTCTATGTTCTTCCTTGTCTCTATGGACTCTATGTTCTTCCTTGTCTCTATGGACTCTATGTTCTTCTTGTCTCTATGGGTTCTATGTTCTTCTTGTCTCTGTGGACTCTATGTTCTTCTTGTCTCTATGGACTCTATGTTCTTCTTGTCTCTATGGACTCTATGTTCTTCCTTGTCTCTATGGACTCTATGTTCTTCCTTGTCTCTCTGGACTCTATGTTCTTCCTTGTCTCTCTGGACTCTGTTCTTCTTGTCTCTATGGACTCTATGTTCTTCTTGTCTCTATGGACTCTATGTTCTTCCTTGTCTCTATGGACTCTATGTTCTTCCTTGTCTCTCTGGACTCTATGTTCTTCCTTGTCTCTCTGGACTCTGTTCTTCTTGTCTCTATGGACTCTATGTTCTTCTTGTCTCTATGGACTATGTTCTTCCTTGTCTCTATGGACTCTATGTTCTTCTTGTCTCTATGGACTCTTATTTTCTTCTTGTCTCTCTGGACTCTATGTTCTTCCTTGTCTCTATGGACTCTATGTTCTTCCTCGTCTCTATGGACTCTGTTCTACTTGTCTCTATGGACTCTATGTTCTTCTTGTCTCTATGGACTCTATGTTCTTCCTTGTCTCTATGGACTCTATGTTCTTCTTGTCTCTATGGACTCTATGTTCTTCTTGTCTCTGTGGACTCTATGTTCTTCTTGTCTCTATGGACTCTGTTCTTCTTGTCTTCCTTCAGTTGGAGAATGACAGCTCTCTCTTCTGTATTTTTTTTTCGTTGGCCAGGTGTCTCTTGTGAAAGAAATGTTTAATGTCAATGAGATTTAACTTGGCTAAATAGAGGTTAAATAACAAATCTGTTTTTTCCTGGCACAGGAGAGAATCAGGACTTATATGAACAGAGTGAAGGAGATCACCGACCGAAGGAAAGCGGCGCGTCTGGACAAAGGAGTGGCGTCTCGCTTGGTCAGAAACGCCCTGTGGGATGCTGAGGACTCAAAGAGGGAGGGGGCAGCAAAAAAGCACAAGAACACGCCAGGTCGCAGCCAACAGTCTAAGCGCCCCAAGATGAACTGAGACATTTTATATATGACAGTCTGGTTCCATTCTGGTCTCAACTGCCTCTTAAGTCTGTCATGCCAGGTGAAATGACTGAACAACGCGAGGGTTCATCCTCAGGACGACATAGAAAGGTCATGCACATTTATGTGTTGATTACTGTGATTCAGAATGAACCGCTTCTGGGCAGTGTTTGATTTTTTATTTGTATTTGTTTTTTGTTTGATCCAAACTCATCAAAAATTGAACTGTGCATAGTGTCAGTGCATAGTTTTCATCAATGCTATCTGCCATTTTCAGCTTTTTTCAAACATCACAAACATGGTTTATGTATTTGTTAGACAAAATCAAGACTAAAAACTAGGAAGATATTGATAGCTACAAATACAGAAGCTAGGCCATATTGGCTGTATGTAAATACAGAAGCTAGGCCATTTTGGCTGTATGTAAATTCAGTAAACTCATACCAATTTTCATATGCACCTCTGTAATGCCATGAAAAGCGATTTTGCAGACTGAATTTGATAACTACATAGTAAACTTGGACTAACTTTTTCCATTAAAAGCAAATGTTCATCTGAAAAATTGGGGTCATAATCTTATTAATATTTAGCCACTTTCAACTGGAAAAAAAAAAGTTTAGTATTTTCCTATAGAAATTACCTTGGGCCAGAGTCTCTGTGACAAATCACTGCAACCCTTCTAATCAAGACCAGGAAGTTATGATGTATGCTCATTCCCTGGGAATTTCACTTTTCTTTTCTCATCATGTGTTCCCCTAGGCCACAGAAATGACATTTGTTTAGCTAAACCTGCCTTCTGCTCTAACATTTCCACTAAATTGTTGATTCTACTCATTTGAAAGATGTCAGCTAGCCCAACAAATAACCTTGTCTGCTCATGAAGGCATATTGGAAAAAGATGGATTTTTTCTCCTCTGAAGTTCTTCCTAAGTCTCCATATGGGCTCAGTTGGAATTAGCTCACTAGCTAAGCATCTTGACACAAGCAAATTTAGACAAACAATCTCTTGTCAAGTTCCATGAGCTAACAAGCCCCATTCTGTCTTGGCCTGTGTGTTTATTTACACAGCCTGTTTGTTAGGAGGAAGTTTAGGTAACTGATAATGACCCCATCAGGGCAAACAGACCCCAGGCCAGCGGAGGGCAGCGATGGGGTTTCCTGTCAAAGTTCATTCACTACGGAACTAGTGGAGTTATTTTAGTAGACCTCGGTGGTAGTTCCTGGACTGTATGTTGGCTCGGGCTCTAGGGTCAGTTTATATTCCTTCATATATCAACTACAGCCTTTAATCCAAACCTGCCCTAAGACCAGAAGCCTATGGTATTGCTGGTGTTGGCAATTGCTAGATCTTATTGTGAACAAGTGAAGAGAATTGTGGTTTTGTTTAACCCTCACTTCAGCACTGTGTGGAACTACTGCAGAGGTTGACTGTTGGTCAGAACCCTTTGACTGAGATGTGGAAAGGTCCTCGTGTTTAGATTTTTAAACTCTCTCTTCACGTGACCGACTTCACCCCTTGTCCCGTGTGTCTCATCTTCTCCATCGTGTACTCTCCATTTCTTCCCCTGTCATTCCTCCCTCTGACCTTGTGCTCACTTTCTCTCTCGCTCTCTCTCTCTCGCTCTCTCGCTCTCTCTCTGTCTCTCTCTCTCTCTCTGTCTCTCTCTCTCTCTCTCTCTCTGCCCTCTCACTCTTTCTTCATCCCAAGGAAGGAAAATGACGACATGCTTAAAACATGCACAGAGCGTCGCTTAGACTGGAATCGTCCGTCTTAAACAAATGCATCATTTGTGGTAAATACCCCTTTTTACAGGAGAAATAACACGGATGCAACGGAGCAGTCCATATGAGCTCTCTGAAAAGACCAGAACTACCCCCTCCCTAACCATAACCATGCTGGACAAATACACTCCGCTGACATTAGATGAACGTTTAGGCTCAGCTTCAATCCAACCCATATGCACAGCAGCTTCATGATGATGTCACTGTCATTCCCTTAAAGGCCTGCCAGCTCTGTGGCTGTCAGTTAGCAGGCCTCATCCTTTACTGTGGCCTAGCGTTGACCTCTGACACTGCCCCAACCTAGAGAGAGAGGGGGGGAAAACAGCCATATGGGCGCAACGTGAAAAATGGGGCTTTTCCATTTTAAACCTTTGGCTTCCGATACATAAAGACTTGGGCAGTGACATAGTTCAGGATACCCGTTTACCCATCAAAGGGTGGAACGAAAAGCTTCTTTGAATCTGTCTCGCACACTGAGGCATGTACAATACGCACACAAACACACACACACACACACACACACTGAGCATAGACTGGAGCTGTGTAATGGATTGGAAGCTACTCATAATCTCCTGGACAGTGGTGTATTATCTGTCCACGCAGGCGGATGGGACTACAGCTGCTGGAACATAAATTAGCAGAGGAATGCCAAAGCTTCCACGTTGACGACCGTGACTGGATTTCTCCCAAATGACAGATGATAGTTTTTTAAGGAGCATGTGTGTATGTGTGCGTGCAAATCTTTAGTTTTGTGTTAGTTTGGGGTGTTTGTGTGTGTAGAGTGCGTGTACACTGTACATCTCTCCAGGCCTTGAGAGTAAGGGTGGGGGTGTGTTGACCGTGTTGAGGGTTCGAGGCAGGGATGAAGTGGATCAGAAACCAACCAGGGGTCCCCTCTCTGTTGTGTCAGGCAGAGTCTATGACTCTTATGGCGCGTTCCAGGCAACCCGTAACTCGTGTTTTTCCGACCTCCTACACGTGAAAATGCTCTGGAATGGCAGTCAAACCCGTAACTTTCCACCCGTGAACTCGTACAGATCGATGTACTCCCAGTTGCCGGGTGGGAAGTTACGGGTTTGTCTGCCATTCCAGAGCATTTTCACGTGTAGGAGGTCGGAAAAACACGAGTTACGGGTTGCCTGGAACGCGCCATTAGAACAGCTGGCGAAAGTCTATGACTCTTGGAACAGCCGGTTTGGGTTCATAAGAAAGTAATTGGTGAAGATTACACTATACTCCTATGGTTTAGTTTCATCACCTGGTGTGACACTGTTAGTTAACCTAGATATCATACAGGGGGAAAACTAGATATTGTAAGAAACTTTAACAAGGTTGTTCCAGGCACACACATTTGTTGATGTAAGTTATTTTCCCAACAGGAGCAGGGCCAGCTGAGCCCTAGTCTAGGGTCAGTGTTGGCCCTCACTGGAATGTACAAACACTAGTGAAATACTGGGAGCCTTTTTGGAAAACTGTGCTGTGTATATACGAACTGCACCACAAAAAGAGACACAAACAAAAACAACACAATTCTTGTACACACACAATTTGCACAGACAAATAGACAAGAGCAACAAGCACAACATCTCATGGAAAAGCTCATTGGGTAGGACACTGACAGAAAAACCTCCACACGACCACACACCTCGCTCCCTCTGGGCCCAGGTTCAAATAAAGGGTTTATAGCGTGTCAGTAGCTCCACACATCATCCTTCAAGTCCATCTCCCTCTCTCTCTCTCTCTCTCTCTCTCTCTCTCTCAAGGCCTGGGTTTGCAGCTAGCATGCGGCACGCTAGGTCCTTGACGTGAGGCCTAGACTAACTGTAGCGTTGGGTGCAGTAAACTGCTGGAGGCCCCCTGCAGTTTCTCCTGCCTGGAGAGCTAGTGAGAGCAGCTGGGTGTCCATGTACTTAGCTGTATTATATAGAATCTGTTCAGAGGGATTATATAGATCATACAGTATGTTGTTAAACTGTTTTTGTGGTGTGATGTACTTTCATTCGCAGAGGGTATTTAGGAGGTTGACTGTCAGAGAAAATGGATGATATTTTATGGAATAAGATAGGACATGTGTTGTGGTAGTCATGAGATTTTGTACAAGTGCTTTAGGATGAGTGCAAATTGGTGAACTGCTATTCACCATTCAACTCATTCTTAATCAAGAGTGCACTGGTGTTTATTCCACTCATTTCATTCACAGTTTTGAATTTCGATCAGTGGACATAAATTGTTTGAAATCTTCAAATTGGCCACAAGGTGGCAGTCAAAGACAGCTGGACAGGCCTTTCCCACTCAGTCAGGGTTGAGGGAAAATAGAGGTTTGCTTTTCCCAACCACAGAGAGATATGAGCTGATTACTTCTCGCTTGGCAGATAATCAACCTTATCGCACAGAGGAAATGACAACAGCACTGAGAGTTTCATGATAGAAGTAATTGTTTTGGAAGTCTTGTGCTCGGCTGTGGTTGGGTGATGAATGAGCCGCAATGTATCGCTGTGCGAGGAGATTGGGCAGATCAAGGCCATTATTTGAAACACATTTATACAGCATATAATTTATAGAAGCTTTGCCTGGTTTAGTGAGTCAACTGCAGTTGATTTCTAAATGCTGATGTCACTTGTCCCTTGCTTACACAGCATGTAAGCAAGTACAGTTACAATTGGGTCTTTAGCTGTAGTGTGTGTGTGTGTGTGTGTGTGTGTGTGTGTGTGTGTGTGTGTGTGTGTGTGTGTGTGCGCGCGTGTGTGTGCTCGTGCGTGCGTGTGAGACACACTGTAACACTGGTCAGCGGTAAACACACATACACAAACACACACCAGTTGTTTGACCGTATTGTCAATCAGTCTCTTCCAGATCAATCTTTCAGCATCACTTATAAAGTGTGCTCTCCATTCTGAAGTTTTATAATAATCAAAGTTTTGATCAGAACAGCCTTATTGACTTAAATGACACCTTTCACTAAAGTGTACTTCAGCAACTCACCTACAGCCGAGGCTTTAGGGGTTGGCGATGAGCCAATACACGTCACAACTCACCTGGGTTCAACACCCGTACATTGTTTTCTTCAGGAGGACAGCGAGAGAGAATGGGGGAGAGATATAGAGATGTGTTTTTGTGAGCTTTTGGAATGCTCGCTGGTGAGACAGCGTCGTCTAGACTGTCATTCTCAAATCGCTTGTTCCGCTTCAGGGCCAAACATGAGGAGCTCCCAGAAACAGAGCATCGACTGAAGAAGACAACGGTAGGAGGAGCAGCTCGAGACCTCTGTTGCTGCAGATGCAGATCAAGTGGACAGCCCCCCCCCCCCCCCCCCCCCCCCCTCCGTGTTGGGCAAAGAACCCTGTCTCCTATTTTCTTCACATGGAAGAAGAGAGAGAAAAACAAGGTCCAAATTCAATCAATTGCAGATAGAAGCAAACCTGCTAGTCCCTCTGAATGTGCACTGGCCACATTCCTGTCCCAATAGGCTGGACACATTCTTTGTGATTTTACAGTGCAGTTTATACCAGTTTGCAGCAGATTGAAACGTAGGCCGGACTGTCAGAACTCCATCAGTCAAAGCCTTCATTTTTCCATACACTCACATGCAACAAAACCTCTGAGAAAGCTCCTGGAAGCTTCTGGAAGCTGTAGGAAATGCCAGACGTAATGTCAGAGGCCTGTTCTGTCCTATTATGTCTAATCGAAGCAGAATGTGTCATTAGCTAATCGAGGGAGCGGTTCTCCCCTCCCCAGCCCTCCTTTCAAAACATCACGGAGAGGGCAGCCTCTGTCCCTGGCTCTCTCCATCAAAGGACTCCATTATACTTCAATGGTGGGTAAACAGCAGCTCCCAAAAATGACGGTCTCCAAAGTTTAAAGCAACATCGTTTATCACTCTGCCAGCCAATGCAGGTGTGACCTCGTTCCCACAGTCTAATCGACAGCCCTGCCCGGGAAAATTGTGTGTGTGCGTGCATGTGCGTGTACACACTCTAATCGACCACCCCCAGCCCCTGGTCATCTAGCCCAGCAAAGATTGTGTGTGTGTGTGTGTGTGTGTGTCTGTGTGTGTGTGTGTGTGTGAACGCGTGTGCTTGTGCCAGTCAGCCCCTCCTCCCCCCTCCCACCCATGGCTGGCTTTTGGGAACACTTTGTAAATGTCACCTCTGGCTTTCTGGGAATGTGGTGTATGCACATAGGAGAGACTATGCCAGGGCGGGGATCTGGGCCGGGAGAGAGTGGGCGTAGTTCTAGGAACATCATTGGACCTTGGTCAAACCCCTTAGCCAATGACATCGCTTCCCATTCTGTTCACTCAAGGCTTCCGGTCATCTCCTCTTTCATTGGATCTCTGATCTCTGATCCGTGACGGACACGCTTTTGAATAAATAATGTGTTTATAATTCTTTTGTGATCTGTGGTGCAGTGGAGTTGACACAGAGGGCATATACCGTACAGCATAGGCTGCCACAGAGGTCAGTGGTCAAGGACGTCGACAGGTTACTAAAGGAAAGGTGTTTCTTTGACCACCAAGGTCGTACACTGGCCTCGTGAGACCGTTCTGATCCCACGTTCTGTTTCTGTCGCAAATCAGTCTGGATACTCTCCGTAGAGTTCTGTTTGTGCCAGATCAAAATACGATCTGGCCAATCAGCGTTCTGTGAGGAAATACAAACAGCTACGCTGGGTGGGTTTGGGTGTGATGACAGCGAGGTGTGGTTGAAGTTAACACCTGGTTCAAGTGCCAAGTATTTTTTTTAAACTGCCTGCCCTTTTCCAAACAGTTTCCAACAGAGAGTTCCCACATCTGGCATGTCCGGTTGGCCCTACTCCGCACAACTATAACGAGGGAGGAGAATATGAGTACAGTGTTACACAGCATAACGACAACACAACACAGACTAGTGTTGCTGTATTTCAACAAGATTGTATCAAGTGTAAAATGCTCTAATCTTGTGTAATTTCGTGTCCATGGAAAAGCAAATTATCTGTAGGTTCTGTTGAATCATGTCTGAGGCATATGAAGTAGCCTTGCACACAGTCTCACACTGGCTTTATACTGACTGAAAACAATCACTGTGTTATTCCTTATTAGACGCCACTGCAGATCCAAATAAAACCATCAAAATTGTATAGACTTGGTACTGTACAGGATGTTAATGATTGTGGTAGTGTGTGTGTGTGTGTGTGTGTGTTTGAAGCTAAGTTTGATTTGTTTAACAGAGGGCCTATGTGAACCCTAACCCCCACTGGGGTCAAGGTGTTTGGAAACCTTGGAGCAGGTGGAAGATCGATCAGAGTGCTTCACACGACATGTATTGATCACTGGCCACACATAGCCTCTATTGATTGACATGTTTGCTGGGGAAGTGTGTTTAACAGTAGTTAATGGATAGGGCCATTCATAAGTAACACTGACACAGAGAGAATATTGATTAGGACACATTTAGTGAAAGAACATGAGCAAGCTGCCAGTCACCAAAAGTGTCAACATATAATTGTTGATTTCAAGGATTTATCATCTGATTTTACATTTCAAAGGGAATCAAGTACTGGGAGGCTGGAGACATCCCACCGTCAAAGCCCACACACACACACGCACGCACACACACACACACACACACACGCACGCACGCACACACACACACACACATGTGCACACACAGACAGAGAGACATGCACACATGCACACACGAGCTCTTCGGGGATGGTAGGCCCACCAGATGCAACGTTCGTACAACGTTAATGATCAACCCTGTGTGGTGCCATCAGTTCATCCTGATACACCATGAAAGACTAGCTCTGATCCTCCAGAATAACACAAACCTGCCATGAATGAGAAACTGATGTAAAAGCCTACATCATTTTTCATCATTTATTTGGATCTGGAGATCAAACGGGTTCCTACAGAAGTGCAGTCAGACCAGTAGCAGAGCCAGATTAAAAACACAGTCAGACCAGTAGCAGAGCCAGATTAAAAACACAGTCAGACCAGTAGCAGAGCCAGATTAAAAACACAGTCAGACCAGTAATAGAGCCAGATTAAAAACACAGTCAGACCAGTAGCAGAGCCAGATTAAAAACACAGTCAGACCAGTAGCAGAGCCAGATTAAAAACACAGTCAGACCAGTAGCAGAGCCAGATTAAAAACACAGTCAGACCAGTAGAGCTATAGTTAATACACATAGAAATCAGTAGAACTGGGTTAGGACAGACCAATAGCAGAGCTGGGTTCTCTCTGGTCTGCAGACCATACGCCATGCTAAGAGGAGGAACAGACAGCGAGCCCAGGGAGGACATTAAGTAGTCTTGAAAAGGCCTGCAAACCACACACACACACACACACACACACACACACACACAGATAAATGCTGTGAAAACACTGGCTAATTACTATGAAAACAATGGAGGAAGCCCAGCGACGTGCCAACACACACAGAACCCTGGAGGAGTAATTGCACCAGAGCTGAAAACAACAGGATCCTATGCTCTGCATCGAACGACGTTACAGAACGAGCAACATCTGTTCAATGGGATGGGGTTTGGAAAAAAAGAAGCACAGCACACAAAGAGAGAGTACATCTCTCTCTTGTATCTGTTCAATAGAGTCCAATGTTGTTATCTGCTATTTCCTTCTGAATGTGGTTGTAAGGAGATAGTGTGGAGGTCCAAGAATCACACAAGTGCAAGCCCCGACAAACTCTCCACAGATTTCACATTCCCTAACGTCTCAGCCATGCTAGCATGCTAATACTAAAAGAACAAGAGGTCATTAGAGACACCGTAAAGGGATCATATCATTAGCGATGAGAGCCAAAGCTTATAAAAGCTTGGCCGCGGCGCAACGCCGTCGCTCCCAATGAGGCTTCTAAACTTGGCCGGCGCCCGTGGATGAAGAAATGAGAACCTGCATGTTTTGGAATTGGGACTGAACTTTTTAGTGTGGCTTCTTTCATGCTTGATTAGGTTCTGCAGTGTAAGAGGCG
>NC_140258.1:6178227-6185727 GCF_949987555.1 Borostomias antarcticus
ACACACACACACACACACACACACACACACACACACATGAAAACACACATGCACATTATGCAAACACACACATGCAAACATCTAAATACCTGCACTGCTACTGTCTGTTTCACATTCAACACACACAAATGCTCACACACACTCTAAAAACACACATGCACCTATATAAACATCTACACACACACACACGCACACACACACACACACACACACACACACACACACACACACACACACACACACACACACACACACACACACACACACACAGCTTCTGTCACTGTCTGTTTCACATTAAAGTTGATCCGCTGTGCACCAGAAGGTTGTGCTTTATGATCATATAAATGACTGCTCTGATTGGACCACACAAAGCCCTCTAAAAACAATGGAGCACTCTGGTGAATATTAAACATTGTTGAAGTTGATGACACTCGCTCTCAAATTCAAATAAGCTTTAGTGGCATGACAGATGAAACACCTACAGTATGTTGTCAAAGCATTATAGAAAATTATTTACATTGACAAATAATAAGAAAGTAACATACACATATCAAAAATACAATCAAAACCATCTTACAACAATTTAATTTATAATAATAATAATAATAATATAACCTCAAGCGGTAATAGGATGGGGTGCCCAGATCTGGTAAATACTGTAGCAGGTGAAGGACAAGAGTTCAAGCGACACAGATGTCAGGATATATGGAGCAGCCTAGGACCACGGACCTGCACCACTTGCCATGGTGCAGTATCATTCAGCTAAGCATCATCTATGCAACAGTATGGTAATGTACAGTATGCTTGACTAGTTATAAATTGTGCTTATACTATATACTGCTGGCATGGCATGGCACGGCCATCTATATTGATATAGAAACGGTTCAATCACAGACATTATATGACAGTGTGTGTGTGGGGTGGGGCACCGGATCCTAATCTCGCCTATGGCATCAAAATGTCTAAAACCAGCCCTGGTTACAGACCTGATTATATGATAGAGCCATCTACCCTATATTGTGGTCATCTTTTAACCTAGCACATTTTCTGTCACACACTTCTTAGACATGATTGTGGAGAATGTAAATATCCAGATTGAGACGATTCAACGTATGGTTCATGAGAAATATGATTTTGAAATATGAATAACCATTAGCATAAAGTGCTAAATTTAAAACACTGGAGATCACACAGTTTTTAATGAACTGAATTGTCCTTATCACCTTTGAGGGGGAATATAGCCAAGAGTACACATGTGCAGCACTGCCATAATCAGATAAACATTCATGAAGACATGGTTTTTAAAACATTAGTATAGCTTTAGCATTAGCTTATTGCAAAAATGGTCAAATTTCAAATGCCTGTAGTTTCCATGTTTTTGAGATATCAACACCTGAGCTGACAAGGTACAATTTGTTAGTGCCCTCTTCATGCCTAGTCTGGTTCAAGCCACTATCTTATGTGGCATGAAGTTATTAAATAGTGGAATATTTTGCATAATTTCTCATATTTTGATATGCCATTTTTCCCAATGTCTTGGGTAACTTAGCTGTTAACACCCTATAAGAAGACATGAACGCTACAGGTATATGAGCAATTTTAGACCAATTGAACCTACGGTTGATTTTAAGCTTTGAGAAATTTTCCATCTGCAGAAAAATCTATCATGGTGGACTATAGGTTCTTGAAGCAAATTGGTTCCCCATGAAGAAAGACACAAGTATATCTGGTTTCATGAGTTTTTATCAAACGGGGTGGAAATGCCAGCATCTGCCATTCATTCTTTCTGGCATAGTTAAAGTACTCATGACCTGTAGTTGCAGCCTGCCAATTTAGACAAGTTTTGGTCAAGGACTTAAAAAAAAAGTTATTTTACCATTTCCAGGAAAATAATAATACTCAAAGAAAATAATAATACCAATGGATACAATAGGGGGTCCTACTACCGTATGACCTATTCATAAGCAGGGGAGCTGGTAATATCTCTCTGGTGCTGTGGTGTGTTGTGTTTGTCTATGGGTGTGGTGACTGATGGTGTTGTGTTGTGTTTGACTGATGCACTGGGCTGTGTTTGTGTATGGGTGTTGTGACTGAAAGTGTTGTGTTGTGTTTGGGGATGACTGATGGTGAAGGTCAGGACTCCCCAGCCTCCTGGTGTGTGTTGCATTTGTTCTAGTGTAGCTCCTGGTAGACCACCAGGATTAATGTGTTTCAGTACAGAGAGGGTGGCCCTGGGGCACCATGTGTGTGTGTGTGTGTGGTGTGTGTGTGTGGTGTGTGTGTGTGTGTGTATGTGTGTGTGTGAAAACATGTTTTGCTATAGTGTGTTGAAGGTACTCGAATGTGTCCTCTGAGAATGTTTCATTTCTGTTGTTGTGTGTGTGTGTGTGTTCATACTAACGTTACATGTGCTGTGAATGCATTGACATTTACCTTTTCCAGCAAGTTTGCGAACACTTCGCGTGGCCTTTTGATAGGTTTCCTACTATCATCAATGAAGCACCGTGGAAAACCACCACAGCAATGCTAAACAAACCACATGGCTTTATATAGAATTCATTCACATTGGAAACTCAGTGCTCATAGGTATAAAACAAATGGGTATTTTACACCATCAATCTTAGGGGAGATACTGTAGCAATAGAACACGGTGGTCTTGGTCTTGGCTTACCTTAGCTATATTTACTATTCTTTTAGTTCCATCATCATTTCCATCATCAGTTCTTAGTTACATCATCATCTCTGGGGGCGGCTGTAGCTCAGTTGGTAGAGCGGGTCGTTCAGTGATCGAAGGGTCATTAGTTCGAATCCCAGCTCCGACTGTCCACATGTCGAAGTGTCCTTGAGCAAGACACCTTACCCCAAATTTCTCCCAATGAGCAGGTTAGCACCTTGCATGGCAGCTACCGCCATTGGTGTGTGAATGTGTGTGTGAATGGGTGAATGAGAGGCCATTGTAAAGCGCTTTGAGTGCCGCTAAGGTGGAAAAGCGCTATATAAGTGCAGTCCATTTACCATATCTCTCACCCTCAGGGTTTGTGATATGGGCACTGGTTTCAAACCTTCCTGGTCTTTGTGAAGGAGCAGATATATGTTAGGGTTGGGTGGTAGGTCAAGGTAGGACCCAAAAGCAGACGGCAGCGCAGGTTCAAAAATTAAAGTTTTAATCTCAAGAAGGCAAAATAAACAGAGGAACACTGGGAAGACACGCACTAACATTGACAATGGACTGACAGAGAACAAAGGAAACAGGAGGGCATAATTATATACTCTGGGATAACAATCAAGGAACAACGTACAGGTGTGCAACAAGACATAACGAGAGAGGTGCAGACAATCACCCAGACAAGGACATGGAGGGATTCCAACAAGACACCAACACAAGGACAGAGGAACTAGGACACAAAGGAAGGGAACAGGGAACAAGGCTGGGACTGAGAATGGGACTGGGTGGAAAACTAGGGGAAACTAGAGGGGGGAGCTAGAGGGCCAGTAGTGGAGAGGGACTAGAGTGACGTGGGACTAGTGAAGGACAGGTGTCTATGAGGGACAGGTGTCTAGAGCTGGAGCTGGAAGGACACAAACCAACATAGAAGACAAGACAACGAACACGAGACCAAACACACAAGGAGGCAGAGCAAAACCAGGTGACAACGTGATCAGTGCACAACAGTCTCTAGGGGTAGTGCAGGGGCAGTCACTGGGAGGGGAGGTGCTCAGGGTCCAGGAGGGTCCAGGGGGCACAGGAGCTCAGGGTCAGGGATCCAGGCCGGGAACAGGGGGTGAGCAGGGCGAACTGGGGGTCCGGGGCAGGGGCGAGGTTCTGGACTGGGAGCAGGGGGCGATCCGGGCCAGACACGGCCCGAACCATAACAGATACAGGCCCCTGCACACCTGAGATTGACCCTGCAGCGGCAGCTGATCAAGGCAGAATCACGTTCAAGGCAGAGTGTTCTCATGCGAGTGGAAAGTCCATCTCCTGCCAGCTGATCTGGCAAAAGAGCCGGTCATCTGCTCCTGAGATCTGATGCCTGCTTGGACACTCTCACGCACACACACACACACACACACACACACACACACACACACACACACACACACACACACACACTCACACCTTGCATATGTACTTATTTGCATACACCCGCCCCCTGCCACCCCCCCACCCCCCCACACACACACACACACATATATTTAACCACACACTCCTTTCCTTCTGCTGTAGCTCCACAGGGATACGCAGCCAAACCATCCTGAATGTGGATACAGTATTTACAGTACGGTATGTGTGGTCTTTCTCACGCAGAATGTCGTGACGGAGGAGTAGCCATGTAAATACCACTTCCCTGGAAGCCCAGGGGCACTAGGGGCTAAGGATGGTGTTAGAATTTCAAAATGGCTGCCAGTAATGGAAACTTATGGGACCTCTGGGAGCTCATTATCTGCCACGCGGCTTGGTGCAGCAGTGTATGGTAAATGTATGAGTAGTAAATATGGACCTTATATGTTGTTAAGTCTCTTCACTCTCCTCATGAAAATTCATTTGAATAAATAAGGGCCTACTGCTGTAGTTGATGCTCCGACATAGGAGACTGCAGGTCAAGATACACAGCCATTTCAAATGGCGGCAAGACAAGGTGTCCCCATTAGAAAGCAGGTTGTCGGCTTCATATTGTAGTGGATTGAGTCAGGGTTAAACAAAGGAGAATTAAGTACAATTTGAAGTGAGGTAATCCTGCAAAAACTCAAATCACTGGAGTGTTTTGTGTTCATGTAAGACTCATGCCTGGGTTAACAAGCTTCCGTCACAAAGCAAACATATTACTGTTGTTGTTGCTGCAGCTGAGTTTGAATTAGTGGTTCAAATCAATTACAGCCCAGATATGACTAAAATATATAATACAAGACATAAGGATATGATTCAATATGCTGAACAAACACAGTATAATGTTTCACCAAATGAAAACAAATGATACTGTACATGTAAATATCTTGTTTTCACTGTAATGACTAATGAGCAGTCAAACAACGGTCATCACTCATCAATATTACTTTCTGGCTCAGCCTCTTAGAGCTGGATAAATCAAGAATTGAGAAATCGGAGCACCACCAAGGTTTCTCAACGATTCGGTCTATATAGCCTTCATATAGCCTTCACCCTACCTTATTTGGCCCTGACTCTTTCCAAAGTTCTGGACCTGATTTCAATCTCCAGATGGATCAATTGCAGAGGCCAGAAACATTGAAGATGTAATCAGATATGCTGTATGGCTTTATCTTCCTATACCAACCCCAAAGCACATTTACTACACACACACACACACACACACACACACACACACACACACACACACACACACACACACACACACACACACACACACACACAATCCAAAAAACCTACCAGCAAGTCACAGCGTTTTTCCACAGACAATCCTTCACTGTTTCCTCAACTCTGTTAATTGGCTTCACCCAGACCCAACCCATAGACCCTAGTCAGAAACAATTAAAAACTCCATTCATATTCCTGTAGCTAACACATGCGCTCCCGGAGAGTGTGACTCCTAACATCGACCCACATCATCTGTGTGTGATTTAGAGTTCAGTCCGTTTTCCATATTTATTTGAATGTGGCCCGACTTAAAAGGCCTATGGGCCGAATGGTGAAACAGCTTTTTGATCATACAAATAATCCGGAGCTTGGCCAAGGTCACCTTCTAAATAAATATCTCATTCACAAAATATTAGCTTTCTGACTGGACTGTTTATTGGTTGAGTGCCTCAGGCTTAAATTGAGTAAGAAAACACTATCATTATCGTCAAATCAAAGGCGCGTGATTTCAAAGGGAGCGTGACAGCAGCAAGGACCACACTCGGCAAATAAATATTCCTCCTTCAAGGAGCTCACGTGAACGTCACATGGAATGAACCAAATCCCGATGTGGAATGGTAGAATGGCCTGGAATGGTCACATTCAGACAGGTCGTACTGGTTCACACCCCTTAGTGGAATAGTAGAGCTGTTAATTATCTTTGATCTGGCAGCCATACCACACACATATCCATGACCCATATTAACAAATCAAAAAAAGCTATAAATGAGAGCATGTAACATAATCTAACACTTGAAACTAGATTTTTATCACATCCCATTTGGTTTTGA
The DNA here is from genome assembly GCF_949987555.1 of Borostomias antarcticus. Lineage (NCBI taxonomy): Eukaryota > Metazoa > Chordata > Actinopteri > Stomiiformes > Stomiidae > Borostomias > Borostomias antarcticus. Next base: position 6,184,390 of record NC_140258.1, read on the forward strand.
TTTGCTGTCTGGTTGTCTTGATACGATGACGTCCTTGGAGTCTGAAAGCGTGTAGTGATATCATCTCAATCAGAGATGAAAGATTAAGATGTCAGGATTATAGTCGGGATGGATGTCAGAGAACGCCTACTCTGAGCAACGACGTCAATGTACTTGGTGATGCCGCTGCCGTCTTCTCATAAAGCCATGATGGAGTCTTCGTGTTGCATTAATGGGAAAGAGCGACCTCTGAATGATACAAATGTCAACATGGTGGTCCCACCTGAAGAAGAAGAGGGCGCATTGAGACTAGGTGTCGATCTAATGACTTCTGTGTTGAGGCTGGGTGTTGATCTAATGTCCTCTGTGTTGAGACTGAGTGTTGATCTAATGACCTCTTTGTTGAGACTGGGTGTCTATCTACTGTAATGACCTCTGTCTAATAACCTCTGTGTTGAGACTGGGTGTCGTCTATGTTGAGACTGGGTGTCTATCTAATGACCTCTGTCTTATAACCTCTGTGATGACACTGGGTGTCGATCTAATGACCTCTATGTTGAGACTGGGTGTCTATCTAATGACCTCTGTCTTATAACCTCTGTGATGACACTGGGTGTCGATCTAATGACCTCTATGTTGAGACTGGGTGTCTATCTAATGACCTCTGTCTTATAACCTCTGTGTTGAGACTGGGTGTCGATCTAATGACCTCTGTGTTGAGACTGGGTGTCGATCTAATGACCTCTGTGTTGAGACTGGGTGTCGATCTAATGACCTCTGTGTTGAGATTGGATGTCGATCTAATGACTTTTGTGTTGAGACTGGGTGTCGATCTAATGACCTCTGTGTTGAGACTGGGTGTTGATCTAATGTCCTTTGTGTTGAGACTGGGCGTTCACCTAATAACCTTTGTGTTGAGACTGGGTGTCGATCTAATAACCTCTATGTTGAAACTGGGTGTCGATCTAATGACCTCTGTGTTGAGACTGGAGCTGTGTTTGAAACCATCCACTCGTTCACTCACTTATTATTCCCTATATAGTGAACTATATAGGGGACAATAAAACGGTTTTTGGACACTACACTGAACGTCATTGCGTTGGAAAGCAAGCAGATGCACCCAGTATCACGTAAACAGATCAAGCATTGATGGCAGCAGGTTGAATTGTACTCGGGTCGTATGGAAGAGTTTCCATGTTCAGTTTTGAATAAATCCCAAATAAAGGGTTTAAATTATAATGTGCAAGTGTGAATTTGTCAACTATGGTGCTGTCTGCTAGCAAGCTGGAAAGTTGCACAGTGATAGCCAGTTAGCTCACGAGCTCATGACTAGCAGCAGCTTCCATAACGTTAGTGCTA
>NC_140258.1:6190727-6193227 GCF_949987555.1 Borostomias antarcticus
TGTGGAATAACAAAGACAAGCTCATGAGCATTTGATTTTTATTTTAGTACTTTTTGGCCCAGGTCCGTTGTCTCTCTGGGCCTCCAGTGTTTCTGGGCAGTGACGACATGCTATAAATGCAATGATGAGGGCGCTGCCTTGGAAGCCGGGTCAGGCCTTGTTCATCCACTAACATCTCAACTCGCTTTTCAATCTGACTGGTAATGGCTACACAGACTCATTGCCAAGGGACACACCTCTCAGGGAGAGAAGGAGTATATGTGCAGTTGTGTGTGTGTGTGTGTGTGTGTGTGAGAGAGAGAGAGAGAGAGAGAGAGAGAGAAGGAAAGAGAGGAGAGATAGAGAGAGAGAGGGAGAGAGAGAGAAAGAGAGAGAGAGAGAGAGAGAGAGAGAGAGAGCATGACCACTTAGGACAATCCTTCACCTGTAGTAACAGAACCAAGACCAATCTGTCACACAGGCAAACTCAGACAGAGATCCATCTCTAGACATTCTGGGGGATTCAAGTTGTGGATGAAATCCACAAGCGGTACAGAATGAAAATGCAAAGGCTGCAGTACTCTCTACTATCCTGTAAAGCAGATCTCTGTCTGTATGTAGGGGTAAAGTTGGACCAAAATTAGAAATCCCACATTCCCAGACTACAAAATGGGAGTAATGCATGCATGAGAAAGATCATATTCTAAAGATATTCCTTAGTAACAGCTTATCAATCAGAGGTTATTTCTAAATATATCGCACTTTACAAAAAAATGCATCAACTGTAGCATGATGAACATTCTCCAGTTGACAGCTCAACTATGTACCATGTCTTTACATCAGATAGCTTAGAGATTCTGAAAATGCATGTTGACAAGGAAAGGTCGACCATTTCATTCAGATTCAGAAGCGCTGCCTCTCATGTAGTGACCCGAGAGGTCATTAGCCTACTGTACCAAACAGAAAGGCAATCCTGGAGGCACGGTGTACAGGATTTTAATTGGCTACCTGTGAGATAAAACAGGCGGGTTGGATTCTTCCTTCACTTTGTACGGGTCTGATCCAAGTACACCTAGATTTATTCCTCGGAATGTGGATTCAATGGTCTTAACACGTTCCCCTTGAACTTCAAATGGAGAGAAACCGTCTGAAGCACCAAACTCTCATTAACTCAAAGTTATCTAATGAGCGAGGAGTTGCAGTTTCTCTCTATCCATTACCTGCAGAACATAGGGGATGATTAGTTGATTGGACCCGTGGGGGGGTCCACCGTCTTTCATGAGTGAGGTGTGTAGAGTTGCATTTCCTGATTACAGCCTGAGGGCCTGTGACACCCCCACCATAGTCCAGGTTGGTACGGTCTGCAGAGGAACACAGAGCAGGAATGATTCTGCTTTTAGTTATAAGGTGAAAAGTGCTGCATAAATAGAATATGAAATGTATAATTATTTCATAATGCTAAATGAAGGTCAGATGATATGCCTGTGTTGAGGTTTATTTGTAAAATATCTATTAGGATTAGGGGAGACTGGGGTAAATCAAGCCACTTTTCATATTCAGGAGCACTACATGAAGGCAATTATAGTTTTTTTGCTAATTAATATATCCGCATATATTTCAGGATGTTGTGCATCCCTACAAACAATCAGAATCAGTTTGAACATAACCGTTTTGATATTATAGCATGTACAAAAAAAGTGGTCTCGTGGCACAACTTACCCCATGTATGGAGCATAGGAGCAGGGTAAGTTGAGCCATTTCCCTCCTTCCCTCCCTACTTCCTCCCCCACCCTCCCTCCTCCCCACCCCTCTTCTAAACTCCCCCATACACCCCCATGTCCTCCCCTCCCCCTCTCTCTCCCTCCTTCCCTCCCTCCCTGGATTAAGATATTCCACAGTTATACATTTCTATACTGAAACAGTTCTTAAAAATACATTGCACACACATTTGCATAATACCAATGCAAACACATTCTCCCACCAACATATTCAATCGACTGATGGATATTTCTTTACTGTAAGATCAAGGCCAAAGCATGAATGTAACACCAGATTGGTTGTCAACCTACATCCACATGATGTCAGACCTACACTACAGCAATGGTTCCCAAACTCATGCAATTTAACAAGATAAATCTACATTCTCTAGTCTAGATTGAATTACCATAACATATTTTATGGCTAGGCTCATTAAGACCGTCAAATAAATAAAACCATGAGAGTTGGCTTTGGCATGCTTGTCCCTCACAAAGAAACAAATAAAAATGGTCCCTGATTAAATTTGCATGCTTGCAAAAGTACTGTATTATCTTGAGGACTAAATACTTTGTGGATGGTGAGGTCATGTTCCGAATGACTTTCAAAAATAACTTTGGTGTAACACTGACTCAGACACAACTACTGGAGCTACCTGACACTCTGATATCAACGGCAACCAAGGGTAAATGGTAAATGGACTGCACTTATATGCGCTTTTCCACCTTAGCGGCACTCAAAGCGCTTTACAATGGCCTCTCATTCA
>NC_140258.1:6198227-6210727 GCF_949987555.1 Borostomias antarcticus
GCGGACCTGCCTGCCTGCCTGCCTGCCTACCTGCCTGCCTACCTACCTGCCTGCCTTCCTACCTACCTGCCTGCCTGCCTGCCTACCTACCTACCTACCTACCTACCTACCTACCTACCTACCTACCTACCTACCTGCCTTCCTACCTACCTACCTGCCTGCCTGCCTGCCTGCCTGCCTGCCTGCCTGCCTGCCTGCCTGCCTGCCTGCCTACCTAATACCTGCCTACTTGCCTGCCTGCCTACCTACCTACCTACCTACCTACCTGCCTACTTACCTACCTACCTACCTGCCTGCCTGCCTGCCTGCCTACCTGCCTGCCTGCCTGCCTGCCTGCCTGCCTGCCTGCCTGCCTGCCTGCCTGCCTACCTAGTTCCTACCTACCTGCCTGCCTGCCTACCTACCTAGTACCTGCCTGCCTGCCTACCTACATAGTACCTGCCTGCCTGCCTGCCTCCCTGCCTGCCTGCCTGCCTGCCTGCCTGCCTGCCTGCCTACCTGCCTCCCTACCTACCTGCTTACCAACCAGACAGTCAGGTAAACCACATTACAGAGAGGATGGATTGGAAATACAAAAGAAATGATATCTGCTGCGCAGCCCTGGGTCGGGGCCGGACGGAGGAAGAGGAGGACGGAGACAAATGGCAAATATATGAGGGTCTAGGTGAACACATACAGTATATAAATATATGAGGGTCTAGGTGGACACATACAGTATATAAATATATGAGGGTCTAGGTGAACACATACAGTATACACAGGATTGTCCCACTTTAAAAAAAAAGGTTATTTACTTTTGCACTTTCCCTTAAGCACTAGATTATACTCTTACTGTAGTTACTTGTTTAGAAAGGAGATGCACTTGTGAGTTCTGGTGAATAGCACAGTAGTAAACTAACTTTCTATGTTAAATGCAATTATGTAAGTCACTTTGGATAAAAGCTTCAGCTAAATTACTAATGTAATGCGAACACCCAAAGACATGCAATGCTGTTGCTAACTAGCCAAATAATGAATCTTAGCTGTGTTGCTAAAAGTTGTAAATTGAGGGTGGATGTCATATTATTGGTTGACATTGGCTCAGTCCAGCCACTGTACATAAGCACACATTTTGTTTTACATGTACATAAAAACATGATTGGATTTTGATAGAATACTGTGGCAAACCGGGACCCTCACCAAAATGGCCACCTGTGCCACAAAGTGGCCACTAGCTGTGGGACTGCAGTTCCCAGAACCTCACAGGTTGTGGGTTAGAGAGCTGGATGACTATTGTCCACACCTGCCTCAACAACAGCCACGTCTCCTCACCAAAAACTGGAAGACCCAGGCCAGAAGAAGCCTGGGAGAAGAGGGGTGAGGCAGAAAGCATGCTGCCTCATGTGTGGATTTTGTTTGAGATCTTTCATTTGTAACACCAAGTTTATTCAAGAGACAACCTATTTTCTGCAACTAGCTTCCCTTGTCTGTGTGCCACTGCTATTTTGACATTTGTAGTCTTCCCTGTCCCCTGGGTTGCCAGAATACAAAAAACTGAGGAAGTGTGCAGGAGGAAGTGTGCATGAGGTAGAAGAGGAAGACGAGGAGACAATGACACATACATGAAGGTGTGCTCATGTATTTGCCCAGAACATAATTCAAACCTTTAATTAAATCTTTAAAACTTATGTCACCGCACAATGCCTGAGTATGCATTAGAATTTTTATTCAGCATCCCCCTGGGATTGAACTCTTGATCTACATGCCATGTGAGAAGCCAGAGAGGTTTCCCACTGAGAAGCAATCAAGGGTTGCATGTAAATGTCACAGGTGTATGTGGTTTCATCAGATTTAACAAAATGTTTAAGCTAGTGTTGATGTTAAGCATCTTGCTCAAGGGCACAATGGTAGGCAATATTTGTCAAGAGGCCTGGCCTGGTTTTGAAACAGCAACCTTTTGGTCACTGGTAAGATGCTCAAACCACTGGGTTAGCTACGGTACGGTACTGTCATCAGTCCTTTAGTTTGAGTCGTACTGTATGACACAATCTGAATCATTTCTAGTTTCTCCACGTCAGCTCTTTTTGAAGAAGCACTTGAAGGCACAAGGGGTAAAAAATTAAACCAAAAACTAAACAATAAAACTAAGGTACACACTCTAGTGGAGAACAAAAGACAATGCCTGAGTGGGCATTAGCATGTTTCTTCTGCATCACCCGGGGCTTGAACTCACAACCAGACACCAAGGGAAGGTCATCTTCTTGTTTGAGCCAAGTGAGAAGCTGGCAGTTTGACCTAAAATGTATAAATGTTACAGCTAGATATTAACACCATAGGAATCCTGCAAGAACATTAGTAAGCCTACATACAGTGATGGGAATGAATTGTGGGACTGTGGACTCAATCAATCAATCAAAGCTTTATTTGTATAGCGCATTTCATACCTGAGCATGAATTCACTAATTGACTTGATTGGCTTGAACGCAGGTGGCACTGATTGAGACAAAACACTGGTCAGATGCAAAAAAAAAAGAACCGGTAAAAGACTAAACAATAAAACCAAGGTATACACTCAACAAGTGGAGAACAAAAGACAAAGCTCACTGGCTTACAAGTTGGCACAGCTACAGCAAATAATGAACAGACAAAGAACAAGAGGGGAGCTTCATATACGCAGACTAACAAGACAGGTGGAAACCAATCAAACAATCAGTGGCACAGGTCTCCTCTCAATCAGTCAATTTGGCCAGTTGTAGTGCTAGGGTCCGCTATTGGGGCGGGGTTGCCAACAACAACGTCTCTGATTGGTGGAGACATTGCTGTTGCACTATAGGATTGTGGGTAGTGTATTTCTTCCTGTATGAACAGCAGTAGTTTGAGGGGACAGGCTTCAAATTTTTGTTTTGTTTTGGTTATTATAAAAAAGCATTTATTTTCATGAACATTGGAGATTTATTGAGTGAGTATTTGCAGTAGCTGCAAACAGTACTGTTTAAAGTAAAACATTTTGATGCTGTGGGCTCAATTTTGAATATTTAAAAAATCTGTGAAGATCTTTTGTGGGGGACAGTCTGAAGATGTCGTGTGGCAATTAAGGTGCCAATTGGCCAAAAACTGTGGGAGGGGTAGGTTTTGATAGTTTTTACAGTTTTTGAGAAAAACAGAGTGATGGGCTTCATCATTCCTGCCAGCTCGAAGCATGTGGATGTTTCTGCTCACTTGGGCCTACATGTTGGTGGTGGTTGCAAAGTGATAGCTGGCTGATTTGTTATGCTTTTTTTAAGTTTTAAACTTTAGATTGTTGCTGCATCAGGACTATTGGCCCACAATGCCAGTTGAGGACTTCTGGCATAGGACTGGACCTATGTGCAAAGTTAGATTTTTCATGCTTGGAAAGTCAGACTTCCTAGGAAGAAGAAGATTCAGATTCAGAATATTGGGAAATACAAGAGGGTTCTAGCAGCTGAGGCAGCCCGGCTCCTATTGGATTGGAAATACAAGATGGTATTTTAGTTATTTTAAGCAAAAATTTGTATTGTTTCCATTCCATTTAATGATTTAACGATTTAGGCTGAAGTATAATTGAGGTTAAGGCCTTTACATTAACTTGTATGACATATTAAACTTGCAGTATCATTTTCACTGCAACTGACTAAAAATGGGATAAACTCAACAGCATTTGGACTTGATGGAGTCGTCCATGTAAGTAAGTGCACTCTGAAAACAGCCTATTTTTGGGAATGGAATCGGTTGATGACAAATGACGGACGCACACTCATAAACACAGACATTGGGGTCTGAATGTCACTGGGCTAGGGACCTGAACATGTTTTTAATTTGTTTTCTTTATTACCTATCAGAGATATGATATGTATCTGATGTGATGTCAACAACTTTCATCATATTGCCAAGCAGCCCTTGACCTTCTGTGCCCAAGTTAACAACATGCCAAACCTAACCCACAGCTAGTATATATAGTGACCATAACCAGTAATAATCGGACACACTGTCATAGTCCAATCTTGGGCCTGTTAAACATCTCACTTTAAGATGCAGGGCTATTAACAGATCCCAAAATAAAGAGGCCATACATACAGTAAACTGAGCCAAGCAGAGGACCTTGTGGTCAGATATCCAATGCCAAAGGTACAGTATACACAAACACACACACACACACACACAGACAAATGACCAGTGCACACTCCATGCACATCACACACATATCACCCTGAATGGGCCTTGCTTTGTAATATGTGAGAATGAATAGGTGTCTCAACAAACAAACAAAACATATTAAGACAATTTGTAATAAGTCAGAGGCTACACTGAGCCCCGAGTCCTCAAATGGCATCATTAAAAAGACCCAGAGCTTGAATTACACCAACGCTATTGTGACAACATGCTTTGGGACTTAAAATGGTCGAATAAAGAATGGAGAGCATAACTGCAATGGTTATTGATATTTAGTAAGTAAGTTTTACACCACTATTTCTATAAAATACAAACTTTACATATACTCTCCAAGTTTATACCCTGGCACAGAGGAGGACCTGCATTAGATTTTTATGTTCTTTGGTTTCATTTATGGTCGTTATCAGTCCCTATTTCAGTGCCTTGGTATCCTTACTTAGCAAAACGTCTCCGCTGTAGTTTTATGGTCTAAATCCGGCCTGTCTGAATCACCCCTTTTAGTGGGAAGGGCCATTAACAGCTAATGTTATCCAGTGTTAAACTGCGGAAGGGCAATGAAACTCAGGAGCCATAGCACTTAACTCCCTCTGCTGTTACAGATCCAAAATGGCTGCCAGGCTGGTTTAGAGCAGTGTGAAATATCAGCGTCTGGGACTCTGGACACTAATAGGGCTGATTTTAATCACCTCCATGTTGAGCCTCAGGTGGAAGGACGCTGGTAAGAGGATAGGGGGGGGGGTACTTTTTTTCATCCTCATTCCAAGGAGCCGGGCGTTGTATCCCAGTGCTCATTGCTCATGACGGAAGCAGAGCTGTGAATGCACAGACAGACGGACTCTGTGGGCGGAGAAGGCCGGCTGTCCGGCTGTCTGTCTGCAGGGATGCTGGACATCCAGGTGTTTAGAGGCAGGCTGAGAGGGCGTGGTAGATGAGGGGTTACTGGACCTGGGGACTGGTCAGTCAGGCCCTTCTGAACGGTCCCTGAGCCAGTCTCAAGGCTGAATCATGCATATGGTAGACTGATGACTAACAGTACATAGAATTGTATTGCATACAGGGGCGTGCTGGCCATCTGTAGGTTCTGGAGAATCACAGAACGGCCGCCGGCCGCCACATGGCTGCCAGGCTAACCGACCTGGACCGCGGTAAAGGACCCGGGGGCCCTGTCGACAAATCGCGCGACAATCTGAATTGCCTGTCAGCACCCCCCCCCTGTCGACAAGTCGCGCGACAATAAAAATTTTCCAGCCAAAACTGGTTCAGACTCCAGGGCTGTTTTTTGGTCCCAGCACTCCCCTGATTGCATGTATATATGTATGTATTATAATATATACATATATATATATATATATACACATATATACACATTACCTGGAAGCATGAGTTACAAATGTTGTTTTGCCATTTAATGCCATGCTTTATGTTTGTCAGTGTAACTTAGTACTACTGTAGTAGTGGATGGGAAGAGCTAGGTCTAACTCAAAGTGAAAAAAAGGTTGAGAGATAACAGTGATACTAGTGTCTACTTTGTGTAGTAAGACTATAACTGTACTTCATACAGTATGTTCAGTTTACGTATAGTGATTCAAATTGCAAAGAAATAAAAACAGTTGGACCGTTACATTGACTTTTGCATTCACGGTACCTCAGGGTTGTGAGTTCATTTTTAGTTTGATACAAGAACATGAATTCAGGTTGAATTTTAGACAGGCAGGTCAGGCACTACAAGCAAACATTTACACCGTTAATAGGAGGCTATTTGGAACATGAAACACTTAGCATATACATTTATAGAAGATTATTTGAGAGAATACTGTTCCCTGTCAGTATAGCATATAGAGTATAGCCTACATGCTACATTTTAGTTCTGTCTAATATTGCCTCTTGAATGCAACACTATAGAATATATCTATCCATCTATCTATCTATCTATCTATCTATCTATCTATCTATCTATCTATCTATCTATCTATCTATCTATCTATCTATCTATCTATCTATCTATCTATCTATCTATCTATCTATCTATCTATCTATCTATCTATCTATCTATCTATCTATCTATCTATCTATCTATCTATCTATTATTGCTGGTTAAAGCATTAAATCCAGTGAGCTGTGCATTCTGAACCAGCCCATGAGTGTGATGATGGGTGAAGAGAGCGCTTTAATGGCTCTGCTTTGGCAGGAGGCAGCCATGAGACAGGTGGCAGGAGGTTATTTCAATAATCAGTATCATCAGTTCTCACCCGCTCACACTTGCGCACGCACGCACACACACACACACACACACACACACACACACACACACACACACACACACACACACACACACACACACACACACACACACACAGACCACCTCCACCATCACTCCTAGTGAGAAAACACATGCTGATGACCACTGACAGAGTGTCAATGTATCCCAGCATGCATTCAGAGCCCCCAAAATAGTCCCCATGCACCACAGCTGGGTAGCAGGAAGAGGGATAGGACACGGTTGCAAGCCAAGTGTACCCAATACCTGCATGCCAACACACATACCATAGCTTTTCCGCACGGTTGACATTCTTCTCTCGGTGTCTTCCTACACCGTTTCATGTTGTGCCGTACTTGAAGTTCTTTACTTCTGATTAACGATAGCGATGGCTCTTAGTGTGTGACTAAAAATGTTACACCTGTTAAATGGTTATGTCTATTTCTTTGATCTATATACAGTATACAGTACTGTTGGCTAAAAAGCCACTGATTCAAGGCAGTAGCATTTTGTTATGTGATTGTCATCAGATTAAATCATTTTGAAACAAATTTGAAAATGGCCAACGAAAAGGCACGGCACACTCCAATATAGCTGAATTAACACTGGAGGACTTCATCAAATTAATGGGTTGATTTTTTTCTCCCTTTTATTGAAGGGTCAAATACTGGACAGTGTTTTTTTTTTCCATTAAGAGTTACGGTACATCCAAAAGTAGTTGGAGAAAATATTATAATAATAATAAAGAAATGGAATGGAATCCATATAAATACTTGGATGCTAGGGTCCTGATACATCACAGATATAGACTAAATCATACTACTTCAAGGTAGAATCTCATTGGTTCACATTTTATGGCGTAAACAGAGGATTATGTACTTGCTGACAGCCAGCTATTACCAGAAACGAAAGTAAAATGGCTGCTGCCTGAATCTAGTGATGGGAGTCAGATGAGTAATATCATCCTAACACTCTGCTGCACTTTTCCTACTTCTTCTTGGAATCCTGGTTCCCCTCTCTTGAGCTTTTCATCATGGCAGTCAGCACAGCATCACACCGTTAATTTAACATGGAAAAAAAAGGTTTCCAGTACAGATGTGAAGTAATTTAGTGGTTTCCCTCAACAAAAATGACATTTTGTTTAGGTTCAACAAATTACAATGGAGAAATGAAAATAAATCTAGTGTTGAACTTCCATTAACCCTGGCTTGGTTTGGTTCCAGCTCCCCAAGCCCAGCGGAGGGCCTGTTGTCCTCACACTGCCTTAACAGGGAGCCTGAAATGTTTTGCTCATACTGTAGATAAAATCCCATTTTGGTACTGGAGGATTTGTTTGTCTTCCAACATCCAGGCTCGGGCGCTCTTGTTTAAGTCTGATGGCTGTTGGCACAAAGGAACTCCTGAACCACTCTTTCTGGATGGGAGGAGCCTGTAGCTGAAGGTGCTCCCTATTAGCCACAGCTTGTCATGGAGGGGATGGGAGGGCTTGTCCAGGATGGACTTCAGTTTGTTCCTCAACCTCCTCTCGACCACGACCTTCAGACTGTCCAGTTGTTACCCCACGACAGAGCTGGTCTTTCTCAACAGCTTGTTGGTCTCCCTCGTCTTGATGTTGTCTTCCCAGCAGGCCACGGCAAAGAACAGAGTGTTGCTGTATTATCACTGATAGAACGCATATCAGTAGAGTGAATGAAATATATAATACAGTAATAAACAGTTAGAGGTTTATACTACGCATTAAATAGTTGGAGATTTACATGAGCATTAAGCCGTTAAAGATTAAGCCACATTGCTCATTTTTTAATCTGTACCACCATGGCCTGGCGCTCCGGGCCAGTGTAACAACTGGATGGGGAGCGCGTTACAAATGCAGTACCTATACCTATACCTATGGCCAGACAGACAGACAGTCGGACGGACGGACAGACAGACCAACCGACAGAGGCCTGTGGTCTTTATTTTGCTAAGCTGCATGGGTGGATGAACAACCATCTCCCATCCTCCTCTAAAGACTCTTTGTTTCTGGGAAGAAGATCTAAGTCAGAAGCAGGTATACGTTTCCCTATAACCCTCGAACCCTCCTCCCGTTCTCCTCTTCCCCTTGTCCCTGACAACAGTTAGCCCATTCTTCTTCCTGCTCCTCTGAAGTCTTGTTCCATGCTGACTATCAATGGATGATGTGTTTGTGTGTGTGTGTGTGTGTGTGTGTGCGTGTGTGTGTGTGTGTGTGTGTGTGCGTGTGTGCGTGTGTGTGTGTGTGTGTGTGTGTGTGTGTGTGCGCCTGTCGGGAGACTTCATAAGCCATCTCTGTCAACGCAGGATTCCAGTGGTCACACAAGCCCTCTCTAATCCTCCTAGTCATCTGCCTCTCCATCAGAAGCAGCAGCTCGTCTCATCCTCCTACCTGGCCCTGCCCAAACCCTGGTCAGACCCTGGCCTAGCCCAGACACCTGCCCAAACCCTGGCCTAGCCCAGACACCTGCCCAAACCCTGGCCTAGCCCAGACCCCTGCCCAAACCCTGGCCCAAACCAGACCCCTGCCCAAACCCTGGCCTAGCCCAGACCCCTGCCCAAACCCTGGCCCTGCCCAGACACCTGCCCAAACCCTGGCCTAGCCCAGACCCCTGCCCAAACCCTGGCCTAGCCCAGACCCCTGCCCAAACCCTGTCCTAGCCCAGACCCCTGCCCAAACCCTGTCCTAGCCCAGACCCCTGCCCAAACCCTGGCCCAAACCAGACCCCTGCCCAAACCTTGACCCAGACCAAATCTTAGATTTGACTTACAGCCAAACTCTGTATAATTAAATCCTGGCTTAGACCAAGATACTGTATGTACCCAAGATTCAGACCCTGTCCAGCTCCAGTCCAGAGCCCAGTTCCAATGTCCACCCTTACGGACTCATAGACTTGGAGATGCGTTCCCGCTGAGTGTGTGAGGGCTTAGGGCTGTCCCATTATCACATCGTCAAGTGCATGAGGGCTCTCTGGCAGACATTTTGAGCCCTTTATGCCCCTTATCGTAAGTCTGCACTTCTGCAGACTTTGCCTAAGTGAATTACCCATAGTTCATATCGTTGTGACATGGGGTTACCTGAAGAACGGCCAATAAACAAGCACAGACAGATCAACCAACCCAGTGTTCATGTTGTTTTCAGTTGGACTTGCTTATCTGCACAAGTACCCTTATAATTATTTTGGTTTCAATATTTTTACGTATAGGTTATCAACTTGGCTATGGCTTGGTATAATTTGATTTGTTTGAAAATATGTAGGCTGTGGTTATAAATTACATAGATTTCTGACTGACATTAATCATCCATCTCATGCAATGTTCTTTCAATTAAGATTTCCAGCATGAACATGGAAAGAGTTGTCAGGTGCAGAAATGCATGTTGTCATTCTTGAGTGAATACTTTTGGATTCATCACAAACAAGAATCACAGGCAGTAATGTAATTAGCTTATGACCGCAAAATGAAATGATTTCAACAAGTTGAACAGAAATGTTTTGAGGGTAACTCAGAGGGTTGTGATAATATGAAGAGGATTTTTTAGCAGCCCAAAATTACATGTAGGCCTACAAGAAAAACTAAATTGAAACGTAAAACAAAAAGTCCCAAACCCTCAATAGTAAGAAATATGTTCTAATAGTAACGTGATGTCGTAATGTGCCATTCCATTCCTTTTTAAACCATTTCGAGCTCTTGCAGCCTCTCGCACTCAACCACTTTACCAGGTGACGTCAGTAAGTCTGTGAGGGTTCAGGGCTTGAGGGGTTAGGGGTGGACATTGGGATCGGGCTCAGCTCTCTCTCACACTGCATACAACCCCGTCTCAAGCTCATAGCCCCCTGGCTCCATGGAGAACAATATACTACCCAACCTGTGTACTGTATGCTGTTACACAGGAGCTGTCTAGGCGTGTAAAGGCAACGCAGATGTTGTGTGTGTCAGTATGAGTAACACGCAGGTGTGCGGCTGTGTGTCTCTCTCAGTCATGTGTGGGATCAAGGCAGAGGGTTGTGGTTACACACAGGAAGTGAATACTGACAGCGAAAATAAACAAGTTCTAACACACCCTGTCAAATGTGCAAGTGAAGCAAAGAATCAACAACTGTCATATAACCCCTATCACCAATATGACTGCTCTTCTAAACACTACACACTCTTTCCTCATCACCTCCTACACACAGAGGAGTACAGACAGGCATACCGCAGACACACACACACACACACACATGCACACATGCACACATGCACGCACATACACGCATGCTTGTGTACGCACGGACACACACACACACACACACACACACACACACACACACACACACACACACACACACACACACATTACCTCCAGACCCATCACTAGGCCTTGCTCAGGACTATATGTGACAGAAATATTGATATACTGTATGGGAGACTATGTTTCACCACTGCCATGTGAGAGGTTGCAGACATGATTTCGGGTATGACATGCTTTCAGTTTCTGGAACATGTATCATGTTAGCTACAGCATGTCTATCATATCCTCAGGTGTCCATGTACAGTATAAAGAACTCTTCACTGTAATGCCAGCATGTGTTAAATTCAATTAATGTATTACTGTAGTAATATTTTATGTTCAGGTTAAAAAGGAGACATTTGTTTCATTATTGTTAAATGGACATGACTGTAGCCATGGTGTTTGCAAAGGGTTAGAATGTTATTACATACATGCATGATACAGACTTGCTGATAACACCCAGGAGTTTTGCTATAGCTCAGTTTTTCCTATAGACTGTTGACTTTCATTGTCTTTTATTATTGTCCTTATTAAGCTCTGCGTTGTGTTTTGATTTCAATGAAAGACGGCCCCCAATCTCACAATATACCACCCAGTCCAGTGTTTCCTTGTTCTGATGTATTCCAAATGAATCTCTCCAACACAGGATTTGAGCGACATCAAAAGCTGTTTATTCCAGAAGGTTTGACATACAAAAGACGATGGCATATAGTCTAATGTACAGTTGACATCTCTGTATGCTGTCTGGACTCAAAATCAAAGCATTGTTCTCGTTACAACGTTCTTATGTGGTTTGAGTGCCCCCCCCCCGCATCCCCCTCGTCTCTTCTCCGATAAGACTGTCTTTCTGGTCTCTTCTGTGGCCTTGTTTGGTCAAGATAAGCTACGCCGCCTCGGCGCTAACCACAACTATTGCTGTTTAGCACAGAATGTACCAGCCCTAAGAATGTCATCTTTATCTCATCTATCTCTATGGAAGTCTATGGAAGAGGGACACCGTTTCTTACAGAAAACACCAGCTATAGCCATACTCAGAGGTCAATCATAATAATGTAGAAGTAGCTAACAGGATCAGATTAAATCAATATTTCTCTGAAAATCAACCAATATTCAACAAGACCAATCACACTGTCAAGGGGAAAAACCCTGGCTTTCATCCCCACCAAACATGTACTGAATAACAGGATGTACAGAATGTATGGTTTATGTAAAAGCATACCTCTTAGAAAATGTGGATCAGACTCTTGTCATCCCTGCTCAGTATTAGATGCGTGCAGTCTGCACCTTAAAATAGTCCCACAGCAGATGGAATCTCACTCAGCGAAAAAAGCGCTCGAGCTTCATTTAAAACGGGATGTGTTTTTGCATATCTGTGCACTTGTGGGATTTACGACCGATGACGTGACGCGCCTTTGCTGTTTTTGGAGGGGAAAACGGTGACTGGAGGAAAGTGTGAAATTTAGTGACTTGAGCTTGTGTGGTTTAGCACTTACTGTTCATTTATCACAGACCTGTTCCAGCCCAGGAATCCGTCTCTCTGTGCGCAGGGCATCAGAGTTGGCCTTTTAGCGCTGTTGCGTGTGGAGTCTATTTGTCACCTGCATAAGAGTTGTGTGCATTTATCTTCTCCTGGTCAGTTTAATGCACCCACGGCCCAGAAGCACTCAGTCAATTCATGGTTGCATTTCAGAAGTACGCAGTCAGAGGACCATTATTCAACAGGGGTGTGAATCCACTCATACAAGCGCTCATTCACACACACACACACACACACACACACACACACAC
>NC_140258.1:6213227-6218227 GCF_949987555.1 Borostomias antarcticus
AGATGACCTGCTCTACCGCTATAGATGACCTGCTCTACTCCTGTAGATGACCTGCTCTACTGCTATAGATGACCTGCTCTACCGCTATAGATGACCTGCTCTACTGCTATAGATGACCTGCTCTACTGCAATAGATAGATAGATAGATAGATAGATAGATAGATAGATAGATAGATAGATAGATAGAAGCCTTTATTTACTAACCTTTACATAATGATTTGTTACTCACTTCTAAACATTTATTCATTTGTGTTTAGATGAGTCCCCTGATGGAAGGCCACTTTTTGTCAGTGTTTATCTGATTTGTTTCTCATGAATCAGATTTGATTTTGTTTTACATGCATAGAAACATAAGATAACATTGGTTGCTTAAACAGCAAATAAAGTTGATATCTAAAGCTGATTTGACTCCTCATTGTAACGAAGAGCCAACATTCTCTAAAAAAAACCCCATCTCCATCAGGACACGAACCTGGGATGAAAAATCACTAGAGCAAAGCCTTAACCACTCAGCCATCAGGCAGGACGGTGAACCTGGCAGAAGAAAGCTTTAACCGCTGAGCCATCAGGCAGGACGGTGAACCTGGCAGAAGACGTGAGCATGAAGTGAAGAGAGAGGATCCAGATATGGGCAAATTTTGTTTTCTTTTAATTCGTGTATCTGCCCAGTGATTCTGATCTGCTCCAAAATTGAATGCCTTCTAAGTTGACCCATGCTACACGGTCACCCCTCCACAGAGTTTTGTGAAAATCGCTCTGGTAGTTTTTGTGTAATCCTGTTACGGACGGACAAACAAAATTACACACGTGACTGAAAATATATGGGTATATAAATATAGAGGCAACTACAATCCCATATTGACCTGCTCTACTACTATTGCCTGCTCATAGATGACCTGCCCTACTGCTATTGAAGATCTGCTCTACTGCTGCATATGACCTGCTCTACTGATGTAGATGAGAAGACCATGTCAATCTCTACTGCATATGGGGACTGTGTAAATCTCTACTACATATGGGGACCGTGTAAATCTCTACTGCATGGGGACCGTGTAAATCTCTACTGCATATGGGGACCGTGTAAATCTCTACTGCATATGGGGACCGTGTAAATCTCTACTGCATATGGGGACCATGTCAATCTCTACTGCATATGGGGACCATGTCAATCTCTACTGCATATGGGGACCATGTAAATCTCTACTGCATATGGGGACCATGTAAATCTCTACTACATATGGGGACCGTGTAAATCTCTACTACATATGGGGACCGTGTAAATCTCTACTGCATATGGGGACCGTGTAAATCTCTACTACATATGGGGACCGTGTAAATCTCTACTGCATATGGGGACCGTGTAAATCTCATATGTGGATAATGTAAATCGCTCTGTACTACATTTGGAGACCAGCCACCAGAGAGTAGCAGCTACTACTACTCTTTGAGTCATTCGGGGACTGCGTCCATCTTGGCTGTTTTCTTGATGCACATGTACGAAATAAATATCAGTGTATCAATAAGCAGGAGGAAAATGCTGCCAGATGTCCTAAAAATAACATGGCCTCTTTTGACAACAGTTACAACAACTATTGTACACTAATATTATGACTGATAAACCATCTTTCCTAACACAGTGCGGCATGTCAGTTCTCCATGCGGTGCAGGGAATGACGAGACAGCACAGAGTCCCCTCAGAGCCCTGGTGTGTTGTGGGAACCAGACAGCAGTGATATCGGGCCGTGTTTGATAGTAACGTAAACCAGGCCCATGTCATCTCGGCTACATGTGTGAACGTGCGTTTCCCTGGTCTCTCCTCCCTAAACTGAGCCTCACCCCTGGGTGGACGTGTTTCAGACTGGTTTTAGGCCGGCCGCTTCCTGGTGATGTACAGTTCTGATGATTTACATGCTTGCAGATAAAAGCCTGTCACACACCCGCCTGTCTTAAATCACTGGCTGCTGCTCCATGGCACCCACAGGGAGTGTGTGTGTGTGTGTGTGTGTGTGTGTGTGTAGCAGCTGCAACATATACACACTTAAATACAAAGTACAAACACTCTCTATTGAGAACAAACATACTGTAATATACCAGTAGCTATTGTACATTATACACATATCCATGCATGCAGACACACACACACACACACACACACACATACACACACACACACACACACACACACACAACACACACACACAGAAAGGGTCGCTCAGTGCAGCTCTGCGTGGTATGCGTGTCCAGATCATAAATGCACAGAGACACAAGGGCACACTTAGGACCATCACGATTTTCTGAAGTTATAAATAGAAAAAAAAGCTAATAAACATTTATGGAGCGGCCATAAATTCCCCCCAGTATAAACGCCTGACAATAAGTTCTGTTATCCCCGCAATGTCATTTGAATGCCCTTTGGTGGCAGAGCCATTACTCACTCTGCTGGGCGTCACCCGTGGCTCTCATTGGTCATGCCCACGGGGTCCACCAATCAGCTGACTGACCCCATGGGGTCGGGCGTGACTTCCTCCTGACCCTGGCGGTCTCCTCGATGACATCATAAAGCCGCTCATTCATTAGAGTTTGCGGAGTGTGAAATGCAGGGGAAGGGGAATGTTATCGTCTCCTAAATGTGTCAATCTTATTGGTGGGATTGTTGTCATGGTGTTGGCACAATGATTATTGTTGTCATGGTTATTGATTGGTTATGGTGGCGATATGATGTAGCAACAAGATAAAATGCTCAAAAAACTAGCATATTTAATATGCCATATATTATTTGAAAACACTACTAAAGATAACGAGTACTTTATACTGTATAAAGGACATCAATGAAATTTAAATTCAGTCTGTTACAGAACATTGAATTGAGCACCTGAAACAAATTACATTAAACTATTTTTCTTGAATTATGATATCACAAATTTGAATTTGAATTGAATTGACTGAATTAAAAGTGAATCCATCCAACCTTGCTACAGTATAAAACAATAAGCGTGTCCAACTACTGAGTCTAACAGCTGTATCACACGAACGTCCTTCCAAAAGTCAGGTCCTTCCCCATCAGCTTCTATATGGACAGGAGCAAAGGATTATGGGATTGCTCCCCAGTTGCCGTAGCAGTGTGGAGCAGTGATGGAGTGTGTTATGTTTTTAAAGCTAATTAGCGTCACTAGCTGTATCTGGCCTCATCAATCTTGAGCCCAGTAAATAACCAAAATGGACAAAATAACCAGGTTTGGCTAATGGTGGTGGATGTAGCCTTTGTTCCTAATGGATGTCATTAACCTCGCAATGGCTAAATAATAGTATCTTAATTAATTTGTTTCTAAGGGAAAGTTTGTAGTGGAATTTAATTATATTAATGGGTTGCCACAAGGTGCACAGTGACAGGCATTACACACACACACACACACATGCATACACACACACGATCTAACCCAATATCTCACAAATTGGACACACACACACACACACACACACACACACACACACACACACACACACACACACACACACACACACACACCTCATCTCAGACTGATACTTTTTGCAGCCGGCTCTGTTTGATACTCTTTAATGACTTGTATTCCCAACAGGGTGAAAGTATCCAGAGCACCTCATTATTCCCTAGTCTAGCTCTCCTAGCGTGGGAGCCCTGGCAGACCAATACCACACATGAACTGTTCTCTCACACCCACGGCACCCCCAGAACTTCCTTCAGCCTGTGACGGCTTCTCTCCTTCCCTGTGCTCGACTAGATAAAGTCATCTTAATGTAGTCAGTCCTGGATTGATTGGCACACACTGCACCCAAAGTATGGAGACACTCAATCTATCAGTCCCTTTCTTTCTCGCTCCCTTCCCTCTCTCCTCCCTCTCCCCCCTCTCTCCGCCAATCGCTCCCTTCCCTCTCTCCTCCCTCTCTCCCCTCTCTCCCCTCCCTCTCTCCTCCATCTATCTCCTCTCTCCTCCCTCTCTCTTCTCCCTCTCTCCTCCCTCTCTCCTCCCTCTCTCCTCCCTCTCTCCCCTCCCTCTCTCCTCCATCTATCTCCTCTCTCCTCCATCTCTCCTCTCTCCTCTCTCCTGGGGATGTAGTCAGGCAGATCTATCTCTGGACCTTGTGAAGGAAGCAGCATCCCTGCCAGAGACCTTGATCTTGTAATACAATTAGGTGTGTGTGTGTGTGTGTGTGTGTGTGTGTGTGCGTGTGTGTGTGTGTGTGTGTGTGTGTGTGTGTGTGAAAGGTGAAGATCCAATAGGAGGACTCAATAAGGGAAGATGAGCTGAGATTTATTACTCGGACAGAAGTCCAAAATCAATCAGGTGATTGAATCATGGATATTATTGGCCGTAAATTAGGAAGTGTCATGGCGGGAGGACGGCCAGTCAGGCAGAATGTCAGTGAGCTTATTCAATTCCTCATGTCACAACCAATGGATGCCATGACATTAAGGCCTGCAATAGAGCTTCAATAACACTGGACAAGTCTACAGTAGATCTGCTGTAACATGGACAGGTCTAGGGCTGCATTAACACTGGATAGGTCTAGAGCTGTAGTAAAACTGGATTGGGCTTAGTTTCCCAGAGGCATCGTAGCGCCACGTTCATCGTAAGCTATGGCGTTCATCATAGCGCTACGATGAACGTAGCGCTACGATGCCTCTGGGAAACTCAGCCTAGGTCAGTAGAGCTACCTTGCCTTGCCTTGCTTTGCCTTGCCTTGCCTTGCCTTGCCTTGCCTTGCCTTGCCTTGCCTTGCCTTGCCTTGCCTTGCCTTGCCTTGCCTTGCCTTGCCTTGCCTTGCCTTGCCTTAAAGGACAATGCTCGTTTTTGACAACCTGGACCTTATTTACGACATATTATATTACAATGACTAACTGTTGAATGTTTTGGATAAATACATGTCACGTTGATGTTTTCTCCTGAGTGGTGTACAGTTCTAAGTAATTCCATAACAAGTTAAAGGACAATGCTCGTTTTTTGACAACCTGGAACTTATTT
>NC_140258.1:6223227-6235727 GCF_949987555.1 Borostomias antarcticus
TCTAGGGTCCGTAAACCAACCCTGACCAGCCCAGCCCAGTTCACGACCTGATCCGGTCCCCTGCACAGAACCCTGCCATCGGCCTGGGCTATCAACACACACACACACACACACACACACACACACACACACACACACACACACACATACACACACACACACACACACACACACACACACACACACACACACACACACACAGTGGTCCATCCATCCATCCTACCCCCTCAGTTTGATTAGATGAGGCATTATTAATGGCGGCTCTGTGAGCCAAGCAGACAGCAGGGTCATCCCCAGTTCAATCCCATTCTCAGATAACTTCATTTGGCCTGATGCGATTGTTATTGCCCCGGTGCTAGATGTTTATAGGAAACAATAGCCCCCATAACACATTCAGACATCCTATTTAAAGGGGGGTCAGGCAGGGGCATTAGATAAAGCAGCTTGTTGCTGAAGACTAAAGTCTGGTGTCATGGCTCATATAAGGGTTAGCCACTTCAAATACCAGAGACATACTTTATTCTGATGGAGATGGAGGATGAGGAAACTCACAGTCGGGATGGTGTGACTTAGACTCAGTGGTGCTAGGTACATGTGAATAGACTCAGTGATGCTATAGTATGTGGATAGACTCAGTGGTGCTATGTGGATAGACTCAGTGATGCTATGTGGATAGACTCAGTGATGCTATAGTATGTGGATAGACTCAGTGATGCTATAGTATGTGAATAGACTCAGCGGTGCTATGTGGATAGACTCAGTTATGCTATGTGAACAGACTCGGTGGTGCTAGGTACATGTGAATAGACTCAGTTATGCTATGTGAATAGACTCATTTATGCTATGTGAATAGACTCAGTTATGCTATGTGAATAGACTCAGTTATGCTATGTGAATAGACTCAGTGGTGCTAGGTACATGTGAACAGACTCAGCGGTGACAGGGACATGTGAACAGACTCAGTGGTGACAGGGACGTGTGGACAGACTCAGTGGTGCCAGGGACATGTGAACAGACTCAGTGGTGCCAGGGACGTGTGGACAGACTCAGTGGTGACAGGGACGTGTGGACAGACTCAGTGGTGACAGGGACGTGTGAACAGACTCAGTGGTGACAGGGACGTGTGGATGCACATTGATAGAGATAGAGGGAGGAGAGGCAGGGTGGAATTTTGTGATAGCTTTGATAGCGCTTTCACTGAGCAGTACATTTATCTTTTTATTGGTGAGTACCTTACAAAAGTAAATATTAGCCCTAGATGATGCACATTCATCACATCATTATTACTCGCACATAAAGCTGTCTACAATTGAGAAATTCACATGAAAAGATAAAACAGAATCCTACCAACTCTGAACCACAAAGGGGATGTTGATTAATTAGATCGGATTATATTTCAGGAACTCTAATTAAACTAGATTGTGTTTCAGGAACTCTGATGATTGGACTACATTGTGTATCTGGAACTCTGATTATGGGGAACTCGGAAGCTGGTTGACTGGAAAGATATGCTGGAATTATTTTCCAATTCGTGAAAAACGACAAAGACTGGTATACTGTACTTCAGATACCTGTATGTGTGTGTGTGTGTGTGTGTGTGTGTGTAGAGGTTGGGGTGTGAATGTGTGTGTAAAAGGGAAGGAGCTAAAGTGTGTGTGTGTGTGTGTGCGTGTGTATGTGTGTGTGTGTGTGTGTGTGTGCGTGTGTGTGTGTGTGTGTGTGTGTGTAGAGGTTGGGGTGTGAATGTGTGTGTAAAAGGAAAGGAGCTAAAGTGTGTGTCTGTGTGCGTGTGTGTGTGTGTCTGTGTCTGTGTGTGTGTGCGTGTGTGTGTGTGTGTGTGTGTGTGCATTGGTACAGAGAGCTGCTGGTTTGATGTGAGTTTGTACAGATCTCCTGGTTTGATGTATTGCTCACACCACAAGACCTCAAATCACACTCCTCCTTAATCTGGCTGTTCGCTGTTGTGGACGTCACAAAGCTATCTTTAGCTAGCAGTCATTCCATATCACATATACCTGTAAATAGGTCTGACAATCGGCTTTGGAGACCTATGTTTTGTAAAGAGACAGCATCCTACACTGCATTCATCAACACAATTTACCTTCTTAACAACACAAAAAGACAGTGACTTTGAATCAAACCATTTGATATTTAACCTGCGCAAGTTATTGCACTAGTCTCACTGATTTTGTATCCTTGAAAACAAGACGGGATTGCTTGAAGAGAATGAAAGGGAACGCGACATCAATAGCCTGGCTCTCGTTTCAAAACACAGACCACATTAAAGAGGACAGATCTCAAGCTGAAACCTACACGGCTCACCAATAGCAATCTTTCGGTTTTCATTCTTAAATGTTACGTCACGTCTCGTTTCCGATGCAGGCACTGATGTTTCAGTCATCGCCTCATCCCAGCTGAGGTAATGTTTTTGGGTATGAAACCAAACCCCAAAACTGATGGCACCTCTCCAAGACCTGTTTTAGGCTTATTGTGTATCGTGTTGCTGCTGTGTTAGCCTGTCAGGGCTAGCTGCTTGATGTCCCAGTGTGTGGGTGGAAATGGCCGGCATGGAGGCCCCCTCAGATCCAGTTTCCCTGTGATGGATGAGGCTGGCTGGAGAGTGTGTGAGGAGCTACAGGGTCGCTGATTGCATGCATCTTTCATTGGGAGATACTGAGCGTGAAGCCTGGCTCCGCTCTCCCTTCCACCCGACACCTCTCTTTCACCCATGTGCCAAATAATGTCCAGGAATGGATTAGGTCTCGGGGTTTACATTCATTTCACTAATTGGAACAGTGAGCTCAGCCCATTCGATTTCCAAATGAAAATGAACATTTCAATATTAGAATTATAATTTAATAGAAACTGAGAAGCCGGAACATTCCTCGCTCCGCGCGCCGCAACACACAGCACGGCATAGCACCGCACAGCGCTCACAAAGGCTGTCATTCCTGGGGGAGAACCCAGAGAGTTGGGCTTCAGGAAGGCTGTCATTCCTGGGGGAGAACCCAGAGAGTTGGGGTTCAGGAAGGCTGTCATTCCTGGGGGAGAACCCAGAGAGTTGGGGTTCAGGAAGGCTGTCATTCCTGGGGGAGAACCCAGAGAGTTGGGGTTCAGGAAGGCTGTCATTCCTGGGGGAGAACCCAGAGAGTTGGGGTTCAGGAAGGCTGTCATTCCTGGGGGAGAACCCAGAGAGTTGGGGTTCAGGAAGGCTCACACTGTAAGAGGGAGGGGGGGGGGGGGGTGGGGGCGGTCATACACCTGCTGATTCGCTGCTTAGCTGTAGCTGATAAAAGGGTCTATCTCCCTGAGCACCGCGGGGGGGGCAGTGGGAGTCACCCAGGACGCTCCAGCTGTCGAAACACACCGAGTGGGTGTAATATGGAGGCGGAGCTACTGCAGAACTGTACTAGCATAGCTGGAGTCCTACTTGGAACCGTTAGGAGAAAGGTGTCTGACTGGCTGATCAAAGTTAGATAAAATAAAATAAAAACAAAATCGATCTGAGGCCTTGTGTTCCTGTCACAACCCGCACCTGTTTGCTCAAGGGTGCGTGCTTCCTTTTTGGGGGGCGAATGTCACTCTGTATAGTTTGTGGTGTGTGGTAAACTGAAAGTAGATAAGGGCTGGTGTTTAAACGATGAGTTGTGAGATAATGACAGGGGTGTTCTTAAATGATGAGTCGTTACGTGACGACAGCGTTGATCTATGGCCATGCATGGAACCGCGTGGGAGAGACGTTGATCCGACGCAACAGTGGTTAAAACCCAACGACAGTCAGCAATGTAGACGCCACCTTTGATATTGTGTGTCGCTTTATAAATGTGAGTGTGTGTGTGTGTGTGTGTACATTTACATTGGGGCGGTGTGTGTGGGGGGGTCCTAAGTGGTGGGCAGTGTGCATAATGGAGTAGCCATGCTAGGTGTGAATAATTCATGCATGGAAGAAAGGTACAGTAGATGGAGGTCCAGACCTCCTGCATTTTCATGCATTAATCTGTGATCGCATGACAGAGCTGCTGAGACCCTGAACTAAGATGGCGTAGTGCTTCATTAGCACTCAGATCTGACTCCCGGCAGAATTCATAGGGTAGATGAGAATATGGATAAACAATGGTGGCTGTTTACTCCAAATGGTGTCATGCTCATACTTCAAACTTTGAACTGTCCTGAGGCCTGACGTTTTCCCAAGTGAATAGCTAGCCTCCGGTTGTCAGGTACTGTGCTGTTCAATGTCAATGGCAGGTTTATAATTGGCAAACAGTGCACCAAAGACACCACATCCCTCTAAAGCCGCATGCTATAAACACACCACTAGCACAAAGGAATGGTTTCAACCGTGCCTCGCAATCTCGGGAAACAGCATTAGCCCAGAATGAGCAGCCATGAATATTGCATCAGAGCTTTGTTGTGTTCGTCTGTCTTAATGGTGCACTTTACCAAGTGGCCATATCCATTAAATGAGAGAGTGTGTGTGTGTGTGTGTGTGTGTGTGTGTGTGTGTGTGTGTGTGTGTGCATGTTTGTGTGTGTGCGCGCGTGCGTGCGTGTATGTGTGTGAGTTTGCACGTGCGTGTCTGTGTGTGTGTGAGCGTGTGCGAGTGATTTATCTGTGGCAGTTGAGTGTGTTCATGTGTGTGTGGAAAGAGAATTTCTCTCAGGTTCTCAGGTCAGTTCTCAAGTCTTTTGTCCTGGTTAGACTATGATGGCGATGATGTCACTTCCTCAGGTCTGAGTCTTTTGTCCTGGTTAGACTGTGGCGGTGATGATGTCACTTCAACCAGCCATGACTCTCTCCCTGAAACAGAGCAGACTTGAAAAACTCTCAAGAAACATCTAGCAACCCCTCAGTTAGACAGATAAACATCTAGAAACCCCTCAGTTAGAGAGATAAACATCTAGAAACCCCTCAGTTAAAGATAAACATCTAGAAACCCCTCAGTTAGAGATAAACATCTAGAAACCCCTCAGTTAGAGAGATAAACATCTAGAAACCCCTCAGTTAGAGATAAACATCTAGAAACCCCTCAGTTAGAGAGATAAACATCTAGAAACCCCTCAGTTAGAGATAAACATCTAGAAACCCCTCAATTAGAGAGATAAACATCTAGAAACCCCTTAGTTAGAGATAAACATCTAGAAACCCCTCAGTTAGAGAGATAAACATCTAGAAACCCCTCAGTTAGAGATAAACATCTAGAAACCCCTCAGTTAGAGAGATACACATCTAGAAACCCCTCAGTTAGAGATACACATCTAGAAACCCCTCAGTTAGAGATACACATCTAGAAACCCCTCAGTTAGAGATAAACATCTAGAAACCCCTCAGTTAGAGATAAACATCTAGAAACCCCTCAGTTAGAGAGATACACATCTAGAAACCCCTCAGTTAAAGAGAGAAACATCTAGAAACCCCTCAGTTAGAGAGATACACATCTAGAAACCCCTCAGTTAGAGATAAACATCTAGAAACCCCTCAGTTAAAGAGAGAAACATCTAGAAACCCCTCAGTTAGAGAGAGAAACATATAGAAACCCCTCAGTTAGAGATAAACATCTAGAAACCCCTCAGTTAAAGAGAGAAACATCTAGAAACCCCTCAGTTAGAGAGAGAAACATCTAGAAACCCCTCAGTTAGAGATAAACATCTAGAAACTCCTCAGTTAGAGAGAGAAACATCTAGAAACCCCTCAGTTAGAGAGATAAACATCTAGAAACCCCTCAGTTAGAGAGAGAAACATCTAGAAACCCCTCAGTTAGAGAGTGGTGAAAGAATGTAGTTACAGTATTAAATTATTGCACCTATTGTATTTTTAGTTTTCTATTCTTGCACTTTGCCTTAGATTATGTCTTAGTCACTTGTTTTAGAAAGGAGATGCACTTGTGAGTTCTAGCACTGTAGTAGTACATTTCCTACCTTTGGATAAAAGTGTCAGCTAAATGATTGTAATGTAATGGTTGATTGTAAGTTCTGTCACTGTTCTTGTATTTTTCTGTACTCTGCCAATGAATTACTGCATATGTTGTTTGTAGGCAGGGCACATCTGTAAAACAGACCTGGTCTCAGTACTGTATATTCTCCCCTGTCTAAATAAAGGCTTTGATCTATCGAAGGATAAATGAAGAGAGAGAGAGAGGGAGAGAGAGAGAGAGAGAGAGAGAGAAAGAGAGAGAGAGAGAGAGAGAGAGAGAGAGAGGGAGGGAGGGAGAGAGAGAGAGAGAGAGAGAGATGGAGAGGGAGAGGGAGGGGGAGAGAGAGAGAGAGAGAGAGAGAGAGGGAGGGAGAGGAAAGGGAGAGGGAGAGGGAGAGGGAGAGAGGGAGGGAAAGGGAGAGGGAGAGTAATACTGATCCTGGCTCATCTACTATCAACAAGATTAAACTCCATGACCGTGCACCGTATGTATAAACTGCAGACCATATCTACATCATTCAGAGCCTTGCTCTCAGTTCCCAGGGGACCCAGACGACAGGTTCCCATCAGTAGGGGAAGTGCTCCAGCTAACATGACTTCACCTTTGCGGAAGACAGAAGTCCCACAGTCAGCCGGGATCGATCCTCCCTGTGAACAGTAAACATTATGCACCAGGTGATTCCCGCTTATCTGCTAAAGATAACAATGACAGCAGCTTGCGTAACTTTTCCAAAAACCTCTCTTTGCTTGCAGCCCAGCCCCCCCCCCCCCCCCCCCCCCCCCCGTTCAAGGTCTGGAGGCCCGATACGCCACATTCTGTTTTCACCTGGTCGTCACGGTAACCCCAAAGCACAGGGGCGGACGTGAACGGCATTCCTGTGTGTCATCAATCATGGCTGACAATGGAGGGGTTGTTGTGGTGGGGGGGGGAGTGGCCCGGGGGAATGTGAAAGACGGCGAGGGCGGCGTTGTTGACATTGCTCCCACCTGACACTGGCTGCCTGTCACCCTGACCCTGACCCTGACCCTGACCCCTGACCCTGCACACCGTCTGGAGCTGACATGGATGGTGCTGTGATCGCCGGCTAGGGAAGATACTGTGTGATGAGTGATGACGCTTTGATGATGTATAAATGGTCGTGATGTTTGAATTGTGCCATCAGAGTGGAATCTGTGATCTATTCAGTTATTTACCCAAAATTAAGTGATTACCTGGAAATAGTAAGCTAGTTAATGTTTGAACTGACTAGAAAACAATATGAGCTGGCACACATGCTAAACCCTGGCATTTTAACAGGCTTATGTGTGTGTGTGTGTGTGTGTGTGTGTGTGTGTGTGTGTGTGTGTGTGTGTGTGTGTGTATGGACGTATGAAGATGTACATGTGTGTGTGTGTGTGTGTACGGACGTACTGTATGAAGATGTACGTGCGTGTGTGTGTGTGTGTGTGCGTGTGTGTGTGTGTGTGTGCGTGTGTGTGTGTGTGTGTGTGTGTGTGTGTGTGTGTGTACGGAGGGGTACGGGTGATGGAGATTTACTGCCAGGCCTCCTCTGGCCAGCCTCCCGCTGGGGGACACATCAGCTACAAAATACTGCGTTCTGTAAATCAGACCGGCTGAGAGGAACCAGACCTCCACCAGGACTAAGACTGACTGAGACTAACAGTAGGACTCAGGCCTAGAGATGTGTGTCTGTGTGTGTGTGTGTGTGTGTGTGTGTGTGTGTGTGTGTGTGTGTGTGTGTGTGTGTGTGTGTGTGTGTGTGTGTGTGTGTGTGTGTGTGTGTGTGAAAGAGAGAGAGAGAGAGTGAAAGAGAGAGAGTGAGAGAGGCAATGGTTATTGCGTATAAAATATCACAGAATCAATGAACCATTGTAGAGTAAGTACTGTATCCTTTGAAGATACACACACACACACACACACACACACACACACACACACACACACAACCGCATACAATTCCATTCAGCTGAATCTTGATGATTGAATGTGTACATGCGTGCGTGCGTGCGTGCTTGAGTGTGTGTGTGTGTATGTGTTAGTGTGTGTGTGTGCGTGCGTGTGCGTGCGTGTACGCGTGTGTGTGCATGTTACAGTTGCCACTTCCTCCTCCGTCACTCTGTGGATCTTTGTTTAGATGCTCTGATCTCTGGTGGAACGAGTAAAACCTGCTGATAGAGCATGTGATTCACACACACACACACACACACACACACACACACACACACACACACACACACACACACACACACACACACACACACCTGTACCCCTCCATAGGGCTGTGTGGAAATGTCACTGTGAAGAACATGGGGCAAAGAGGAGAGGAGGCAGGCTCGGGTTAGATGTAGCATTTTGGGGTTTGGTAATGTGTGAATGCATGTGTGCGTGTGTGTGCATGCGTGTGTGTGTGTCAGGATGATGATTTGTAGAGCTTGGTGTGTTGGTGCCGGGGTTAGAACAAGCATCTTGGCAGTGTCTTTACAACCTAGGACTAAGGAACATGGAAATGAGCCCGGGACGAAAGCAGACACGCTAGGTGTCACTGTTGGGGACGAACGCAGACACACTAGGTGTCACTGTTGCAGCTCCGTGGGGCTGACTGGACGTCTGGAGACACAAACATGCTTCCCGTGCGGAGATACTCCAGATCACTGGCAGACCACAAAATATGCTCAAAGATCATTGTGTTGGTCCCAGACTATACAAGTCAAGTCATTTCATAGCTGTTTCAGACATGATTATGTCAGATGTGTACTGTATAAATGTCCTGTCTATGAACATATATGGAGTATAGCTTCTATCACGATGAACCTGCGTAGCTGTCATTCGTATCAGAGAGATTCTCCTTTAGAAACAGCAGTTACTCACACCTGTTTACGGGTCCATGTCATGTTGATTCTGCTCACCTTGTATGTCCTTAAGATTTCATCTAATTTTTCGCTCTCTTTTGCTGGAGAAAAATCGGCTACTGCTGTGTGGATAAATTAAGATGTATTCTATAAAATCATCTAGTTTTATTTTTTCCAATAACTTTAAGCAGATAGACAAATGTGCAATCAGTTCATTTTTTGTCGTTTATCACCAGTCTGTTTTCATAGAGAGATTCTTTAATATTTTACACATGGATAAGTGATGCATTATGCTGGCCTCATAAATATACTATACGCTGTCATATAACTGGTAAAGTAAGTGTGTGTGTACTGTATGTGTGTATGTGTGTGTGTGTGTGTGTGAGAGAGAGAGAGAGAGAGAGTGTGTGTGTGAGAGAAAGAGAGAGAGTGTGTGTGTGTGAGAGAGCGAGAGAGAGAGAAAGAGAATGTGTGTGTACAGTATGTGTGTGAGAGAGATAAAGAGAGAGTGTGTGTGTGTGTGAGAGAGCGAGAGAGAGAGAAAGAGAGTGTGTGTGTACAGTATGTGTGTGAGAGAGATAAAGAGAGAGTGTATGTGTGTGTGGAGAGAGGGAGGGAGAGAGAGAGTGTGTGTGTGTGAGAGAGAGAGAGATAGGGTGTGAGAGAGATATAAAGAGAGTGAGTGTGTTTGTGTTAGAGAGAGAGAGCGAGAGAGAGAGAGAGAGAGAGAGAGAGAGAGAGAGAGAGAGAGAGAGAGAGAGAGAGAGAGAGAGTGTGTGTGTGTGTGTGTGTGTGTGCGTGCCTGCATGCATGTGTTCTTATTTTCTTTGTCTTTTCTTCAACGGTAGAACATGTTCAGACATGTCTGGATTGGTGTTTATTGCATTAGGTGATAAAATAAGACAGCCACAGCCGTCACTGCTGTGATCTAGAAACACTGGAAAGAAAGGACAACTGTAGACAAATTCTAAAAGTTAACTCAAAGTTTTTTTGGGGGGTTTACAGTGCATGTACAGTAAACCCAAAAGCTTTTGAAAGGGTAAAATATGTCAGCAGTAAGCCCTGTAACACCTTACAACAGTAGGTGAATAAATCATTGAAATAGACTGCATTAATTATTCAGGTATTATACACCTTGGAGTTGTGACTTGTTTGCAGTGAGCTACCGTAGCCCAGATTAAACATTCATACTCTCCATCTGTGGGCTTGCTATTTCAGTCTGCTAGGAACTAGAATGCTCCGTGAAACAAGACCACGCAGACAAGAGTACTTTCATCAGGCGTTATGGCATTAGCGTTTGATTAGCAATAGAGGGAGAATATAGAGTTGTTCCTGTTTAAGGAGGCGTAGTGTCACAGTGTCTGGAATGATACTTGAACAATACAAGCATACATATCAGAAGTGCAGGCCCGCGCACGCGCACACACACACACACACACACACACACACACACACACACACACACACACAGCAAAGCAGATCTGCAGCTTGACTGTCATACTGTACTATCAGCCCTTCAAAGTGCTAATGTAAAACACATTTAGACATACAGCACTGGAGTTCTCCACAGAACAAAGCATATTAATAACACATAGAGGAACTAGTACCACAGACAAAGACTGGAACGCTCACTATAGCGTGTGTCATACTGTAGCTCAGAGACAGCATGGTCATAGTCAGTGGTAGTGGGACAGATCCATCACTGTGGACCCTTGCTCTTGTCCCATGTTGGTTTATAAATCGCGGATTCTGAGTTCTCCTCTGTAGTGTGCAGATTCACATAGGCCTCATTTATCATTGAGGTACGCCTTCTTTTACACGGTCTTTTTCGCGAGTTCAGGCGTACGCCATTTGCCCCCCCCACATTGCGATTTATCAAGCCGTAAGGGCGAAAATTTAGTCGCCTTTCTCCGCGCTTTTGTAGGACACCTCTCCAGTTGGCGTACCGATTTACACGGTGTTCTACGCCCTTCTTGAACACAGGGGGAACTGGCGACGCAGGTGGTGCGTCGGTGAATTACTATGTTTGACGGAGAGAATAAGAGCGACAGTTCATGAACGCACAATCATGTAGGCTACTAGGCCAATTCAGAACAAACATATATCGCAATGCAAGATTAGACGTGTCCTCTAACCGGCTCATTCATGGTTCGATATGGATTTGTTCCCCAAACTGTACCTATGCGCTGTCCCAAACCCTTCCGCGCTATATGTCACACACTTAATGCAGGCACTCCATCAAACGGCAATAATTGACCAATTAGATTGTCATTAATATGTGATCATGTGGACCTGTTTGCTCTTTGGTAAGCATATAAATGACAGTCCTCCTGTGCGTAATGCGAGCCTAAATGAATCCGGCGCTCAGCAGGGTAGGGACTAGACTGGAGGCAGGCGCTGCGCGTGACGGCTGGCTTGTTGGTGTGTCCATAACCAAGATCCATATTCTTTGTCTTATTTACTTTGAATCTTTATTAGCATTTTCCATCCATACAACGACAATACAATAAAACATAAAAACCTACAATAACAGCTTATGGGTACATCCATCCATGCAGCTTTTTTTTCTTACTCAAATATGACAATTTTAATATTAGTGGTATCATCACACTTCCTTCTATAATCCATCCATTTTTCCCATCTCCCTTCAAACTTTCCTTCCTGCATCCTCAATGCATGCGTGAACCTCTCCCTAACATACATCTCCTCCACAACACCCAGCCACTGCTCCTTGGTTGGGCGTTCCACCTTATACCAAGCCCTCGTTATTGTCTTTTTACTAGCAACCAATAGTACTTTCACTAGGTATCTGTCCCCTCCTTGTACATCATCCCGTGTTATGTTTGCCAAGATATATATTCAAAGCTGATAAGAAGGTGGAGGCCGGCGCGCTGGAGGTGGAGGGTACAACTCGCGGGGGCACGACCGTCAGGTCCAGGACCACTGCAGACTCCCCCTCCTCTGAGTCCCACCCCACGTCAGAGTCTGGAGAAACAATTTCAATCATGTTCCTTGAGTTTGTCTGTGAACTTGATTATGCATTAAACATTTCATTGTGCAGCCATATTCATTTGATATGTTTTTCTGTTGGCAGTCAATTAAATGCTGTGATTTACCGGGTGATTTAGATGAGTCTTAATTTCCCAGAGGGGAAAATGTTTAATGTGTTCTAACATTATGAAGTGGTCATCTGCGTTATTGTTCCCTGTGTTTGGTCCTAATTTAATCATAGCCTACCACAGAATGTTCTCTTTCCTCACAGCCACATGTTACAGTAGGCTATGTCCGTGTATGCCCAATCCTAGATGCACAATACGTAGCTAAAGTAGGCTACTAAGCTGTAGGAGCAAACAGACAAAGGTAGGCTATTAATACCTTCCGAAGAGGATTGTCTTCCTCGCGTGGACCTCACCAACAAGCACATGCACCTCCGTCTCCGAAAAGTTTCTCTTCATTCCGCGTTTTTCCATAAACGTCTTTGTCTGTCCTAATGCTCGACGCTATATTATGTCGGTTCCTTCCGGGGTATCCCCGTTGTGCCGTCATAGTTTTGACCATATATGGTTGGATTTGGGCGTGGAGAGGGCGGAACACGAGGCGCGTGCGCGTACACTCTATTCTCCGCCCGTCTCGGATTTCTCGTGCAGAAAAGGGCATACGACATTTTTGATAGATCCGAAAAGCGTGTAAATATTCTCGTCGTACGCTACATTGTGCATTTTCCGCGTTTTCGTCGTACG
>NC_140258.1:6240727-6258227 GCF_949987555.1 Borostomias antarcticus
AGACGGAGGATTCTTATCAGCGCGCCTAATGGAGCGCATAGATGGCATGACGCTGAGCAGACATCTGATTGGGTGAAAAAGATAAAAGTACACATGAGCACTGGGCACAATCAAGAAATGGCATTCCATGTTATCTCAGAAATGGATGAGAGTGAGTGGATTGCAAAATGTTGACTTACCACGGGC
The DNA here is from genome assembly GCF_949987555.1 of Borostomias antarcticus. Taxonomy (NCBI): domain Eukaryota; kingdom Metazoa; phylum Chordata; class Actinopteri; order Stomiiformes; family Stomiidae; genus Borostomias; species Borostomias antarcticus. The sequence continues at coordinate 6,240,914 of NC_140258.1, forward strand.
CAATTGAAAATGTCTGGGTGAAAAATAACTTCTAAATGTATGTGCTCCAAACCAAAATGATGATGTATACGACCTCTCACCAATTACACAACTTTATAATACACACCTATATATGAGCTTAAAAATACCCCACCCCCACACACACACACACACACACACACAAGCTTAAAAATACATGAATGTGCAAGCACAGAGAGAGACTAACAGTATATCTCACAGCTTACAATGAATTAATGGGAACTCTCATTCTCAAGGCCAACAAATACACACTTTTTTTCAAAATATATGAGAAAGGTCACAGAAATCTACGACATTATCTCTGCATTGCAAGATAAAGTAGGCCTAGATACAGTAGATAAGGAACAGTATAAAGAACAGCACACCCTTTTATAAAGGCTATCATGCAGTAGGCTACACCCTGAAATCCAAACGTGGGGCTCTCTCATTCCATGTCTCTCTCTCTCTCTCTCTCTCTCTCTCACACACACACACACACACGCACACACGCCCCTGCAGAGGGAGTTGGGGAATGTGGCATTACCCCCAGTGGGTTGGTCATACCTGGGGTCCTGTGAAGGGGCCCTCAGGTGAAGCGCTGTTGAAACAAATCTAAAGCTGCCTAATGACACGCACTGTGGAACTCTTCACAGGTCATTTACGCTGCTGACAGGTTCCTGCCTCCGTGTGTGTGTGTGTGTGTGTGTGTGTGTGTGTGTGTGAGAATGGAAAAGGTTTTTTAGGTGTGTTTATGTGAGATATGCATGTGTATGAGTGGTGAGAGAATGGAAGGAGTGTATTGTATGAGCGTGTAAGAATGTGTGTGTGTGTATATGTCTGGTGTGTGCGTGTCTTTGTGTGTGTGTGTGTGTGGTTGCATTAGGGGCATTAGTCATTCATTGGGAGGTAATCTATGAGGGGCCAAGCTATGAAAACAACTCATAGTCTCTCCTGTACAGCCTCACAGCATGGGAAAGCTATCACAACAGAGAGAGAGAGAGAGAGAGAGTGTGTGTGTGTGTGTGGGGGGGGGGGATACCATCTGCCCCAACCAATAGTTTTTATTTTAGAAATGGGAGGCGGGCCACCTGATGAGTGGTGCATGGTAACTGCCAGCCCGAGGAATTCGTAAACGTATTTATGGGACTGATCGAGAATACAGGACTATTGTTTTCTTCAAGCAATTGTTTTTGCTAAGGTTGTGTATCACATGAAAACACAGCATGAAATTCCACTAAATGGTTTTGACATTATACATGTCCTGAGCCATTATACATGTCCTGAGTCTTTATACATGTCCTGAGTCTTTATACATGTCCTGAGCCATTATACATGTCCTGAGTCTTTATACATGTCCTGAGCCATTATACAAGTCCTGAGCCATTATACATGTCCTGAGTCTTTATACATGTCCTGAGCCATTATACATGTCCTGAGTCTTTCCTGGATGACTGGGATCAACTTCACGCCCTGATCATAATGGATGAATGATGATCTCGGGCTGGAAGACTTCTCAACAGCTCCTGCAGAAGAATCTCCTCCACCGCGGGGAAATGTCCACACTTCAAAACACATATCTGTCAGAATCACCGTCACTCTCTCTCTGACAAATGTCAACTGTTGTACTGCCGTCCACTTAGCTGAAGGGGTAAGATCTAGATGATAATGTGTAATCGTTTTCTTAAACATGAACATAACGTCAGTCAACCTTCTTTTGACCTTTGCTCCACAGCACTGGTCGACCATCCCTGAAACTACAAGTCGATTCATGTCTAAATGATCAATGAACTGCAAAATCTCCAGAAAGAAAAACGTTTTCTTCTCTATATCAAAAAAGAGCTTCAGACAGGTACCATGGTAACATAATGGAGCAGCCATTACTGCCTTACGCCAGGCTAACAGTCATAAAGCATTCTCTCTCTCCACAAAGAGCAGCGTTGTACCGCTCTAGTAGCTACCGCGCCTCTCCCATTCAATAATCAGAAATTGCTGTGTGTATAGCGCGAGGGGGGCGCGCTGAGGCTGGCTCGCTGCTTCTCCGGCGCTCCCAGGCCGCGCTGCAGACATCCCTCAGCGAGGGCCATATTGTACCTGCTCCACACCTGCTGGCCTCGCAAGGTTTCATCAAGATAGTTGAAATAAATGCAGGCCATCATCATAACCATAATCACAGTCATAAAAATGAGCCTTTATGCCTGTGCCAAAACACTCCTGATGTACTGTACAGTCATGGTGGTGGGGAGGAAGAGGGCATCGTAACACTCGCCTGGTACCGTGTGTGACACACACACACACACACACACACTACAACACCCTTCGAAACAAACACACACAGGAATACATACACACAGGTGTGTTTGTACCTGGCCTGTAATGGCTGGTGTTGGGGTTTGAACACTAGGGGATTCTCTGGGGAGTACAAAGAAAAACATTGTAACACAACCCCCAATACAGCAGGTGTGTGAGAAGAAAGTAAATTAATCTCAATATTAGTCTCATATTAAAGTAATCCCTGCTCTGTCAGTCTGCTACTCTAGAAACATTGACATTTCTGAAAGGAAGGCAAGCTTAAACAATCCAAACTGTTGAAATGTTTTTATTGCAAAAGTAGTCATCATATTAAGTAGCTGGATCTCTCACCAGTTTCAATAAGATTTAATCTACACACTACAGATTTGAATAAATGTGACAGGTGACATGTTCTATTTTAATGGTTACTCCCTTCCCAAGGATGAAACGACAGAGAGGTGATCACAGTTGTCCTTGTGTAACTTTGACATTCAGACTTTAACTTCCTCCATTCTGACCGCTGCGAATTTAGAACAAGACGAAGACACAAGGTATAGTGAGGAACGACAGAACAAAGATAAAAACTGGGCTTTGAAAAAACGCTTCCAATCAAATCTACTCATTCCTAACAAAGGATATTCAAGTACAAAATCAGATAACACTTATTTTAAGCTCTGATAATACACTCCGAGATGTTACATAATACTTAGAAACTCTTTGATTACAAAATTACAAATCAAACTTCCAGGACATAGACCTGACCCAACTACCAGTTCTGTTTGCGTCTTGTACAATCACATCACCTTACAGGGGTGATGGGTGAGGATTCACCAATACTACAGCCCAAATCAGTTATTGAAAGGCAAGTGTTCATTTTCATCAGTCATGGGTCAGACAAAGACATGAATAATCAAGGCAGTCACACTCACAGTTTGGCCCCGTTAACAGAACATAATATGACATAGGAAATGGGCACCATGATAACTATATAACAAAATATATCATATATGATAACATATATAACAAAATGTTTTTTTTTTCTCTCTAAATGTCTATGTTACATTTCAACCATGGGGGGGGGGGGGCAGGGGGAGAGAGAGACAGAGGGGGAGGGAGAGAGAGAGAGAGAGAGAGAGAGAGAGAGAGAGAGATAATCTCTATCTCCTTGCTTTAGTGCCTCTTAACGAGCCTCACATTGCTGAGTCACCCTTTTGAGACTGCCCTCCCCCGGAGTTTTGGGACGCCAGGATCCGGGCTCTCCTCCTGGCTAAGGCCTCCTGCTTCTTCCTCTCAATCTCAGCCTGTGAGCATCTCTCCATCCGGCTGGTGATCAAAACTAAAATAAGGGACGGTAAGTTGAAAAGATTACATTTGACATGAGAGTTTATAATGCACACTACTCTGGCAAATGCAGTAGAATAACTAGGTGAAGAAGGAGCATTGGGAGCTACGGTGGCATGCTGATATCACAAGAAGCACTTGGGCGATCCATTAAAGTGTGCATAAGAATGCATTGCCCAATCACATTCTAGATTTTTGGTATTACACTGAAGCAAAACCTCGTTTAAGAGCCCTTACTCAACAGCCGTCTCTTCATCAAACTGGGCCAGCTCAGGTTTGAGTGCAAAGTGGATAAGGCCTTAGATAAACATCCTGATTGGGCTAATGTGCTCTTAGGGGCCAGCCACTAATGCATGTAACGCAGGCGCACAGAGCTTACCTTTGTTGGTCATGACCACAGAGTCAGCCAGAGGTCTCTTGGATGGTGCGTGATGAGAGTTGGAGTTCTTTGCGTTTCTGGCCGTCACCGTATGTTGCTGGACAGTTGACTTGGCATCCACGGGTTGGAAGGTTGCGGAAGAAGAACCAACTGCTCCCCAGCCAGGCGCGCTCCTGATCTGGGTAAACTTGCCAGGCCCGCTCCCCGAGTAGCTCAGAGACATCCGGGATTGGTTGTTGTCTGCTTTGGACTTAATGTTCCATCCCTGAAAGTTCACAGCAACGCTGCTGGTTCCTGGCGAAGAGTTAGAACGGACGTATCCGCATGGCAGCCCTCTATTCACGGTCCTGTCTCTACGAACGGGCAAAGGTGCGGTTTGCTGGTTGTCCTGGCGGCCGGAGGAGCCCTCAGGCTCTGGCTGACTGTTGGAGGTTCTCTCCACGGTGTCACACACCCGGCACAGCAGTTCGTCATCGTCCCCATCATCCCACTGGGACTCGGAGTCAAAAACGGATTGAAGGTCCTCATCGGAGAAAACCTTCCCAGAGTCCCCTGTCTCCAGGTCAGAGGTAGCAGGCAGAGAGGAGACAGGCCTGGAGGAAGAACACCCCTGGTCAGGCTTGGAGGTAGACCCCCCCTGGTTAGGCCTGGAGGTAGAACACCCCTGGTCAGGCTTGGAGGTAGACCCCCCCTGGTTAGGCCTGGAGGTAGAACACCCCTGGTCAGGCTTGGAGGTAGACCCCCCTTGGTCAGGCTTGGAGGTAGACCCCCCCTGGTTAGGCCTGGAGGTAGAACACCCCTGGTTAGGCCTGGACATAGAACACCCCTGGTCAGATCTGGATGTAGAACACCCCTGGTCAGATCTGGATGTAGAACCCCCCTGGTCAGATCTGGATGTAGAACCCCCCTGGTCAGATCTGGATGTAGAACACCCCTGGTCAGATCTGGATGTAGAACACCCCTGGTCAGGCCTGGTCTGGTCAGGGTGAGGTTTTACTTTAGTAAGGCTAGGTTTGGGCACGTCTTTGGTGACAGCAGTCTTTCCTTGGAAGCTGGGATTGGAATCTAGTTTGAAAGTGCTTCTGTTGGTGGTCTTTGGTTTGGGACATAGCTCAATGAGGCTGCTCCTGCTCACTGGGGTGGGTACACTTGTAGCCTGACCAGGCGAGAGCACACTTGTAGGCTTAGAAGCAGAGAAAGGTGGAAGAGATTTCATTGCAGGTTCACTTTTGCTGGTACTTAATCTACTGCTAATACGCGAGTTGGGTTTGGATGCCACTTCTGGCTGTACCTCGGAATTCATTTCCAGCAATGAGTCATCGAAGAGGTCATCCCAGTCGTCGTCAAAGTCTACATTGACCGCCGTGCCCTTGGACATGTCGTCCTGTTTACCAGGACCTGATACATGACCAGACCTGCTGGATTTGACCTCTGGCCCTTGGGTTCTGGGGTGGGAAACCCCAGGCTGTGAGCAAGTGGAAGCTGATGAACTTTGACTCAGACGCCCGCTGATTCGCTGGGTCGGCCCGTCAAACAAGGCCTGCAGCTCCTCCTCCACCTGCTGGGACTTGGATGCCAGACTGGTGACGCCCCCCACGCGGCTCGGGGGCACCGTCTCACCAGACTCTTGCCCAGGGACGTTCTTGTGTTTGCTTGTGTCGAGGTTACTAATGGTGTTTGTGAGTTCAATACTCTCTTTGTCTTGGTTGTGCATATTGATGTCAAACTGCCTGGCCAGTTTCACCAAGTCCACATCGCTTTGCCTTTGAAACAACAAGAGTAAAAAGAGAATCAGTTATTAGCAGTGAGTAGTCAAATTAGCCTTTGAGGGATGATCAAATATATTCAACTTATGGTAACTGAGCGGACAACTTTCAATTTATGCTTACACCGAAACTGTCTTAGGTCACTCGTTACAATGTCAACTCACCGTGTTGACGTCCTCCTGAGTCTAGGTGGACGAACTTCAGGGGTACAAAGGACTGAACTGTCCCCAATCCACTGCATTAACGGGGACTCCATGCTAGCAGGTTTGCCATCCTGAAAAGACATAGAATGCAGTCTTTCTGAATAGTTGCTGGTAGCTTTATGTGGGGTTATGTTCAACTTTGTTTGAGCAACCCAGGCATCCCTAGGAAGCGATCTGCTTGTTATTACACATGTTATTTCTGCAGCCCGGTCTGACTAATACCAAACATACCAGAAGTGGAGGGGCAACGAGAGATGAACTAGCGTTACTAGCAGTGGTACAGTAGTGGTAGCTGTCGAAAACACTGCATCTGTCCACGATGCTTTGCTAATTATTTCGACAGATTGCTTTTGTTTCCTCCCTTACAGACAATAGACTGGTTGAACTTCTCCAAAACGGTGGTAGAGCAATTATCAGACTTTCTCAAAAGTGCTAGTTTTGTCAACGTTTTGATCTGAACCATTGTATATGATCATAAGTAACCTTAAAACAGGGCTAAACATGCATTTTCCCTTTACTACTCCTTTAACCGAGACAGTTAAAGCTCATCAATACTGCGGCCTTTAATCATTTAGCCCTGGGGCCCGTTTAGTACCTGGATTTTTGTTCCTTGAATATGGCTTTTGTAATCTATTGCAATTTACCCTTGATAAAGTAATAAAGTATATACCTACCGACCCAGCTAGCCATAATTTGTTCTAAAAATGATCTAAGAATGTGAAAATATTAGCATAACGTGTAGGGAATGTCCGCCCATGTTGTGGGAACATTCCCTGCTAGCTGGGTACCTACCTACTAAGCAGATAATGCAATGCATATTAGATACTAAATCATCAACGTTGCGACGTCGGTGATACAAACTATATTTACACAGTTGAGTATACAAAGCTGGCGCAATCAGTAAGTTTCAGTAGGGATCTAAATACTGACCTTTGGAGCAATGCGGTCGGCAATGTCTGAGATTTTGACAGCTCTGGTGTCTCGTGAACCTTGCCCTGGGAAATTAAAACGGACATACTTCAATTAACAAATAAGACTTAATAAGATATTCTGAATAGGCTATGCTTCTTGTGAGACTGTGTTTCTTCTGTGTGTCTGTTCCACTCCTCATGGATGTGTCAGTACTCACTTTGGTTGTCAGTAGGTGATGTGGGGTCCCATATGATGTCCTGCTGCAGCTCTCCATCACTGGGGGAGTCTCCGTGACTCAAGCCGGCATATCTGGTTCTTGCTCTCCGTTTGGGGGTCTCTAAACCTGATAAGGTGAAAGATGGTGACCGATCACTGCTTGGTTAAAACAAATCAGTGTATGAGAATATTGAACTAGATATCATTTTGGCTGTAACGTTACTGTATATCCTTCCTTACAACAAAACCAAATCTAAATATTTGCTAGAGTGGCACTTGAAGTGGTACACCTCACTCACTTTAATTGCACTACATGACATGGTTACATCTACGAGTAGATGAGGAAGACACGTTTTTGCAAAACCAGCAAACGTAAACTGACCGTTAGCTAGCCAATGCTGAATGGTAGTCAAGAGTAATGCGTAATACTAATGGTGCGTTCGTTTGTGGTCGGAGGTGGCAAGTCGCTAGTGGCAAAATACCTACCTCCGACCTGTGTGCATTCGAGCTATATACCATTATATCACAGTTACCTAGGTATATCTATATACCATTATATCACAGTTACCTAGTTATATCTATATACCATTATATCAGTTACCTAGTTATATCTATATACCATTATATCACAGTTACCTAGTTATATCTATATACCATTATATCACAGTTACCTAGTTATATCTATATACCATTATATCACAGTTACCTAGTTATATCTATATACCATTATATCACAGTTACCTAGTTATATCTATATACCATTATATCACAGTAACCTAGTTATATCTATATACCATTATATCACAGTTATCTAGTTATATCTATATACCATTATATCACAGTTACCTAGTTATATCTATATACCATTATATCACAGTTACCTAGTTATATCTATATACCATTATATCACAGTTACCTAGTTATATCTATATACCATTATATCACAGTTATCTAGTTATATCTATATACCATTATATCACAGTTACCTAGTTATATCTATATACCATTATATCACAGTTACCTAGTTATATCTATATACCATTATATCACAGTTATCTAGTTATATCTATATACCATTATATCAGTTATCTAGTTATATCTATATACCATTATATCACAGTTACCTAGTTATATCTATATACCATTATATCACAGTTACCTAGTTATATCTATATACCATTATATCACAGTTATCTAGTTATATCTATATACCATTATATCACAGTTACCTAGTTATATCTATATACCATTATATCACAGTTACCTAGTTATATCTATATACCATTATATCACAGTTACCTAGTTATATCTATATACCATTATATCACAGTTACCTAGTTATATCTATATACCATTATATCACAGTTACCTAGTTATATCTATATACCATTATATCACAGTTACCTAGTTATATCTATATACCATTATATCACAGTTACCTAGTTATATCTATATACCATTATATCACAGTTACCTAGTTATATCTATATACCATTATATCAGTTACCTAGTTATATCTATATACCATTATATCACAGTTACCTAGTTATATCTATATACCATTATATCACAGTTACCTAGTTATATCTATATACCATTATATCACAGTTACCTAGTTATATCTATATACCATTACATCACAGTTACCTAGTTATATCTATATACCATTACATCACAGTTACCTAGTTATATCTATATACCATTACATCACAGTTACCTAGTTATATCTATATACCATTACATCACAGTTACTATTTATATCTATACACCATTACATCACAGTTACCTAGTTATATCTATATACCATTATATCACAGTTACCTAGTTATATCTATATACCATTATATCACAGTTACCTAGTTATATCTATATACCATTATATCACAGTTACCTAGTTATACCTATATACCATTATATCACAGTTACCTAGTTATATCTATATACCATTATATCAGTTACCTAGTTATATCTATATACCATTATATCACAGTTACCTAGTTATATCTATATACCATTACATCACAGTTACCTAGTTATATCTATATACCATTACATCACAGTTACCTAGTTATATCTATATACCATTACATCACAGTTACCTAGTTGTATCTATATACCATTACATCACAGTTACTATTTATATCTATACACCATTACATCACAGTTACCTAGTTATATCTATATACCATTATATCACAGTTACCTAGTTATATCTATATACCATTATATCACAGTTACCTAGTTATATCTATATACCATTATATCACAGTTACCTAGTTATATCTATATACCATTATATCACAGTTACCTAGTTATATCTAGTGCATTCGAGCAACTGGGGGCTGAGAAACATATCCGAATTTGCGACGAGGAAGTGCGAGTTCATGCGGTGTTTTATTTAATCATTCCTAGTAGCAAGTCGCAATTTGCCACCTCCCAGTTATAAACGAACGCACCATTACTAGCTAAACGGTTAGCTAGCCTATAAGCACATAGCTACGTCGAGAGCGTTAGCTGGCTACATAATGAACACCAATCTTACGTTTAAGAGTATTTGAAATCCCGACAGAGAGTGAACGTTGGGTACTTCTTGGGCTTTTCCCTGATTTGTTTGTTCTCAGTCTGTTAAACATGACTCCAAACTTCCGCGGACTCAGTTTAGCCGGTGGGAGTGGGAGAGTCATGCTCATATAGTTCCACTATAAAACCCCCTGCAGCATTATCTCCACTGCTCGGCATTGGCTGAATTAAAGACGACTTGTTTATTGAACTAAGACAACTTTAAACGGACTTTTAACTGACTTTAAATCCGATGTTTTAAGTGTGTTGTGATTTGGTTCTTTCATTCGAACGTGCAGGCCGCCATGCTGGTTCTTGACGTCACATCGATAAACATATCCGATTGGTTCCTAACATCTCGCGGTCTACAGAATAACGCGAGAGTAACAGAGTGCCTCTAAGCAGAGTTTAGGCTCTTTATGTGAATACCATCGCACCACTTTGAAACTTAGCTAAATTGATATAATTAATATTGTGGCGTATTCTATTGTAGCGTAGTAGTTCTATGAATTATATTTGCACAATGTATCATTATTTTTAGCCTGCAATATGCTATAGTTTTCAATGGGCTTATGGCAAGCAGGCATAACTGTTTAAAACATAATGTATAATGTTAGGGTATTCAGAGTGCCTCCTTTACCTTTGACATAAGTTGTAGGCATATCTGTACTTTTTGGGAAGTGTAACTGTTTGAGTAGGAGCCATTAGGCTCACATCCACATCATCCTAGACAAATATGAGACAGACATGGCACTTCCCTCACCCCACCAATGTCATCTGTCTCTATGACAACTGTGTGCTGTTATTTATCTGGAGTGTGCCACCCAACCCTACTAAGAGCATGGGTCGCAAAATGGCTCACAGTCACTTTGAAACCATACATAGTACTTCAATAACCCTATCCAAACTCATGAGGTCAAACATACAGTCAATTATGTCCAGTTAGAGTGGCTTAATTGCTATACAGATACAAATTTGTAAAATGAAGTGAATGCTATGATGAGACAATTTCCAAGGCAAATCTCTATTAGTCTACTGTAATAACATTTCTAAACTTTTTCACGGTATCTCCAGTGAAATTGTGAAAAACACCAATTTGATGTGATTGATGGGACAAATATGTCATAGTTGCTAGAGCCTGTCTATATTTAAGGATGATCCTCCTTCTCCACTTCTGGAACACCTGGGAGACCAGCAGATACGCTTCACAGTTGGCTCATCTGTGAGAGATGTGGAATTTTATGCTGGCCTCGTCTGGCTGGTTCTCTCTCTCTCTCTCTCTCTCTCTCTCTCTCTCTCTCTCTCACACACACACACACACACACACACACACACACACACACACACACACACACACAGTCAAGTCAACTTTATTTCTATACACATTTACAAACAGCTGTGGCTGAACCAAAGTGCTGTACAGGTAAAAGCAAAAGCAAAATATATAAATACAGAAGCATAAGAATAGTGCAAATACAGTAAAGTACAAAGACAGACTACAAAATAAAAATAAAAAGTGCAGCAAATTACAAAATAAAGTAAAAGGAACTTAGTAACAACAAGTAACAATTGGGTTACCAGGGGGGCAGGCACATACACACACACACACACACACACACACACACACACACACACACACACACACACACACACACACACACACACACACACACACACACACACACACACACACAGCACCCTAGCCAGGCGTGTTCAGAGTTTCTGCCACAATGTTACTAATGGTCTATTTTATTTTTTATTTTTAAGTATTTCATTGGTATTGTGAAATCCAACTCCGACGGCTGATCCCCCATAGGAAACCAAACTTTTGAAAACATGTCGCTGGAGGTTTCAGCCAATTTATCTCTGTCATTTTAGGTGACCCCAAGAGAGCATGACGAATGTGTGCTGGATGCAGTTCAGAAACAGAGCTTGTGTACATCCTTCAACACCATATTACTCCAGTTAAACAGACAGCGGGGCCAGAACACGTTGGGTTCAATTACTGACCTTCGGAGAACATACCGAATGCTTTTTCCTCCTTCGTCTGATAACATGAACAATGATGCTGTAATATTGCTGGAGTCAACTATCACGTTTATTTAGATTATGAAATGAAGATCTAATCCATTGACTGGAAATTTATATAATTATTCATATTGTTGGAATGCTGAGAATCAATTTGAGTACATATAGTGATCTATTTAAGATGGTTTTATTAAGTGAGTTTTATGGCTAGTCTAATTAAGCAGAATTATTTATATACTGTAGTACAGTATAGTATATGAAGTGCTGTTTATAAACTGATTTGGTGCATGTCAGTCCACATCCGATTTCTGTTATTCTAAAAAGCATTTTCCTGAATAAAGCACTAGATGGTGCCTGTATACTTCTCTAGGTATGTGTATGTGTATGTGTATTTGCATATGCAATACAATGTGTGTGTGTGTGTGTGTGTGTGTGTGTGCGTGTGTGTGTGTGTGTGTGTGTGCGTGCGTGCGTGTGTGTGTTGTGCATGTAGCCTCACGTAGCTCAGGAGGTAGACCGGCTGGCTGGGGATCGCAAGGTCCAGGGTTCGATCCCAGCTGAAGTGTCCTCGAGCAAGACACTGAACCCCCAAATTGTGTGTGTATGTCACATGCAGCACGATGGCTCAGTACCTACTGTAGTACTGTCGCCTCACAGCAAGAAGGTCTCAAATACAGTAGCTCGGTGATCTGGGGGGTATCCCCATTGTTCTGTCGAGTGAGTTGTGTCATATCATACTCCCACGCCCATGGGCACCACCTACTCCCTGTCTGAAAGTCACCATAACAGCCTCTGTTACGCTGAATGCTAGCGTTTAACAGAACAGATTGTGTGACCACCAAAGAAAGGCCATGGATGTGTGACTTTGAATTTCAGTATGAGATGTCAAGCCACAGCCAGCGTGTTTTGGTTTTTCTTCTCCTCTGTTTCCCCTCACTGCCACACAGGATTACTGTCCCCAGATTGACCAGGGCTGAGTTTCCCAGAGGCATCGTAGCGCTACGTTCATCATAGCGCTATGATGAACGCCATAGCTTACGATGAACGTAGCGCTACGATGCCTCTGGGAAACTCAGCCCAGAAGTAGCCCAACACTGTTGTCTCTAACATGCAGCACCACACCCTTGGCCAACATCTACAGTAATCCTAGCTCTAGGAGAGGAGGAGGAGAGGAGAGGAGGAGAGTAGGAGAGGAGAGGAGAGGAAAGAAGGAGAGGAGGGGAGGAGAGGATAGGAGGACGGGAGGAGAGAATGAGAGGAGGACAGGAGGAGAGAAGGAGAGGAGGAGGAGAGGAGAGGAGGAGAGTAGGAGAGGAGAGGAGAGGAAAGAAGGAGAGGAGGGGAGGAGAGGATAGGAGGACGGGAGGAGAGAATGAGAGGAGGACAGGAGGAGAGAAGGAGAGGAGGCAAGAAGCAGAGGAGGAGAGAAGGAGAGGAGGAGACTACGAGAGGAGGAGGGGAAGGCTACTTCCCACTTTTTACTATTTATTTATTTCTGCCTTGGTCGTTTAGACCCAATTAAGAAGCTAATCGAGGAGCTCGCTGAGGACGGCTAGGGTAGGACAGTAAGTACTGAGCTCATGGCTAATTGCCCAAGCAGATGCTTGTGTTTATGAAAAAAATAAAGAGCAAGCCAGGGGGATCCACTACCAGGCTCGGAGGAGGAGAGGGGGGCTCGTGGGCAGAGTCGATCCCAGGGATAGTGAGCTCTGGGTGGGTGCCAGGTGAACCGAAGCCGGGCCACGTGGATGCCAGCCACTCCTCTGGAGCTCCACGTGGAATAGCTCTGCGTAAATAATGATCACCTCTGAGGGCTTCTGCTGTTTTATTTGGTGTGTGTGTGTGTGTGTCTTTGTCTGTGTTTACTGTATGTGTGATGGTATGTGTGTATTGCGGTATCTTTTCATGTTTGCACGCGCCCCCTCTCTCTACACACACACACACACACACACGCTCACCCTCCAATCTCAGCCGCCCCCCGGGCTAGCAGTCCTTCATGTATGACAGTTAGCATGTGGCGGAGCCTTCTGAGGTGGACAGGATCCAGGAAGACGTTCCCGTGCCAGCTTCAGCCAGGGAGGGATTTCACCCGTTTCACAGTTGATGCCAATGTGTGGCGTTGAAATAAAGCTTGGTCCGTAAACTATGCGCTAAAATCCGATGTGGGGAACCGTATGAGGGTAGAAGGGACTGAGGCGTTGGCCCTTCATGATGGTTCTGGTATCAATTGGCTCCAAAGGCTCTTAGGGAAAGATGATCCTGTGCAACCCTTTGTCTCCTTCTGAACATAGTACAGTAATATCACATTTTCTCTTGACCTCTCCCATGACCGCTCACATGACAGGTCAGCGCAGGTAACACCACTTGGACCCTGTCACTACCAGAGCAACCTAACAGGAAGGGCTGATAAAAGGAAACCTTTTAAGATAAACACGTTTGGGAGGAGAGAGAGGAGGGAGGAGAGAGAGAAGAGAGAGAGAGAGAGCAGTGAGGAGAGAGAGCAAGGAGGAGAGAGAGTAGGGAGGAGGGAGGAGAGAGAGGGGAGAGAGGAGAGAGCAGAGAGGAGAGAGAGAGAAGGGAGGAGGAGGTAGGAGAAAGGAGGAGAGAGAGGAGGGAGGAGGAGGGAGAAGAGAGAGAGAAGGGAGGAGGAGGGAGGAGAGAGAGAGGATGGAGGAGCAGAGAGAATGTAGAGAGAAGGGAGGAGGAGGGAGGAGAGAGCAGGGAGGAGGAGGAAGGAGGAGGGAGGAGAGAGCAGGGAGGAGGAGGGAAGAGGAGAGAGCAGAGAGGAGGAGGATGAGGGAGTAGGAGGGAGCAGGGAGGAGAAGGGATGAGGAGGAGGGAGGAGGAGGGAGAATGTAGAGAGAAGAGAGGAGGAGGAAGGAGAGAGAGCAGGAAGGAGGAGGGAGTAGGAGGGAGGAGGGGGAATGGAGAGAGAAGGGAGGAGGAGGAAGGAGAGAGAGAGCAGGGAGGAGGAGGAGGAGGAGGAGGGTCTGACTGAATGTTAGGGTGCAGGCGATCTTGACTGCTCATTTATCGTGTTTATAATAGTGAAGGCGATGGTGATAAATGTCCAGCTGAGAGCACATGTGATCAAATATTCATCAATTGGAGGCTCTGCTAATTTGTGAAGGAGGAAAAGCAATACATTCATGTAGAGACGGCGGTCATGTTATATTCATATGAATATGCAAGCCTGTGTGTGGGACATTGAGATTAATTTGGCCTGTATTCACTTTTTAACCAACTCTAATGTTCTTGTGTTAGATCGAGCTGGGGGAAGGAGGATAAACAAAATGGTGTCCTGTCTTTGATGTGGCCCTCTGTGGAAATTGGAACCCGATTTCTGTAATGGTCATTAAAATTCCAAGTAAAAAAACAACATAAAATCTGAAAGTCTTTGATTAAAGGCGAACAGTGGAACTCTCTTTTTTTTTCCTTCTTCTCAGTTGTATTTCTCTGTTGCTACTATGCGTTGCCCTTCAGCCATTTTGTTGTACCAAACTATTATTTGTCAGTATGGTGAAATCAGGCCTATCATTTCTCCATGTCTACAACACAGATGGCTACAGAAATGCCTTGATGAATGTGTTTTCCTCACAGCAGTGCGTGTTTCCATGCTGGCAGCGTGTTCTAATGTTTCTCCCTCTGTCCTACAGGTTCAATGCACACGCTCTGTTTCTCTCCCCCATCCTTTTCAGCATTTTCATCTCTCTTTCCCTCCCTCTCTCCTTCTCTCTATTTTGCTCTCTTTCTGTGTGTCTCTCTCTCTCTCTCTCTCTCTCTTTTGCTCTCTGTCTGTCTGTCTCTCTCTCTCTCTCTCTCTTCTTTTCAGGTGTACCAGTCTTGTGTGTGTGTGTGTATATGTGTGTGCGTGTGTGTGTGTGTGTGTGTGTGTAGGTGGGTGGGTGAGGGGGGGTCTCTCCTGGCATATACCCAGAAGAGCCCCTCTCTCCTGGGGCAGGGATGGCAGGAAGTCAGCCAGATGGCACGGGGCAGGTCTGGATCACGTGACCTCCTCTCCGGAGAGAGGGAGAAAGGAGAGGGGGAGGACGGGGGGATGAGGTGAAGGAAAATAGGTGAGGGGAGGGGGGGGGGGGGGGG
The DNA here is from genome assembly GCF_949987555.1 of Borostomias antarcticus. Classification (NCBI taxonomy): domain Eukaryota; kingdom Metazoa; phylum Chordata; class Actinopteri; order Stomiiformes; family Stomiidae; genus Borostomias; species Borostomias antarcticus. The sequence continues at coordinate 6,256,705 of NC_140258.1, forward strand.
GGGTGAAGAGGAGAAGGAAGGAGTGAATGCAGAGGTGAATTATTTTTCGCTCGGGCTGGTAAAATTCTGGCCCCCCCAAAAAAATCAACGAGAGTGAGCTCACGACGAAAACATTCCACGCGCGGGATCCGTCTGTAAGTGTGTGTGTCCGCGCTTGAAAGCACTTATGAACGTTGCGTCCAGCGACCAACAACATCCCATTGAGAGCTGCCACAGACAGACACTGTTCTGCTGTGCACCGCGAGGAAACCCCACGGTCTCAGGTGGCCTGAAAAGCACACAAGCCCAGTTCACCAAGCAGGAAGGTGCCATATTTGTAGTTTACTGCTCCGTTTTAAATTAGAATAACATCTCTTTAAAGGGATATTTGTAGTTTACGGCTCCGTTTTAGATTAGAATAACACCTCCTTAAAGGGATATTTGTCACAATTTTCCCAGTTTCTGTTTATCTAATCTCTGTAGCATTCCCAGGCAGACATAGCGTCACTCATCACTCTGTGTAAGAACTTCCTTTCGCATTTCATACATAACTTCTCTCCTCCGCCTCCCCCTCCTGCTCCGACAGGCTTTGATCTAAATTGGCCTCAGTAGAAGTCTAGTATGGAGTCATTTTCCTACGGGGCTTTGAACACGCTGGAGGGAGCTTACCACCACCGCCCTCACTTTTGTCCTTTGGTTCCTTTTCCCTCTGAAAGCCAGCGAGCATATGGAGAATGCCCTCGCCACGGTCAGTCCCACAACAGGAGCGACCCTATCCCAATCTCAGCATCCTGTCAGCAGCGACTCCCTGGGCGCCGTTTAGCTCCTCCCATCTCTGCCCCCTCCCTAATCTCTCGCTAGTCGCCTGGCAATGCTTATGATGACTCCCCTTAACCCTACCTCTACCTCGAACCCTAACCCTACCCCTACCCCCAACCTTAACCCTACCCCTACCTCGAACCCTAACCCTAACCCTACTCCCAAGCCTAACCCTATGATGGCACCAAGATTGTTATAAACTCCTCAGACCATGTCCTCATGACAAAAAGGCACCAATAATTATGACATGGTATTTTTACATAAAAAAAACTGACATAAGAGGTGTTGTGTTCTAAAGTAGTCTGGACTGTGAAGTGGACACAGAGATCACCTTTCTCTGTCCTTCTTTCATTTGGTTGAAACCAAATCCCATGCATTGTTCCCAGGGAGGGAACTTCAGGCTTTAGTCTTCTCAAACTGAGGACCTATCATCTCTTGTCAAAGATGTCCGTCCGCCAGTGGCAACAACCCCAGCAGATTCCTCGTATCACTGTTCATCACAGAGAGCTTTTGAAAGTGATCTGCCCTCGATGTTGTTTACAGCGTCTGTGGAGTTGCAGTATCTTCACCCCTTAAGAAAATCAACGTCTGGGGGAATCACAGTCATGAAAATGTAGCTTAATTGAAAGGAATCCTTTTTTCACTCATAATTAATGTGAAAAAAAGTCTCTGTAATTTGGGGCAATTATAGTAATTGGAGATGCTTAAGGAGGAAAAAAAAGACT
>NC_140258.1:6265727-6275727 GCF_949987555.1 Borostomias antarcticus
TTAACCATCACAGAAAAGTCTTTTAATCTTCATTATGACCTCTGTGTCATTTCTCACTTACTTATCATGCCCCCCCCCCCCCACCCCCTCCCCTGTTTCTCGGTTGCTGGAGATACACAAATGAGAAGAATGAACGGGGCATTGTTGTAATGGATGGAGAGCGTGATGGTGATGTGCTGTAGACAGGCGGAGGAACGCGGAGATGGTCGGGAGATGTTGAGGAATGAGCCCCGAGGACATTGGGCGCGCTCGCCTGTCTCAAGCGTGTAGCAGCACTTATCATGATTAAGATACAACCCGGCCCTTATTTTAGGGTCTAATGTAAATAAATGGTATTATGAGGTTGTTGAAGGCTCTGCCACGGCTTCCCAGGGATGGGGTGTAGGGGGCGGGGGGGGGGGGGGCGCCGAGAGACGTGGCGTTATTCAGCTGTTACATTCAAACATGGGAATATACAGAATGCATGTGAAGCTCCACTGAAACACGCGCGCCCGCTCCTATTCACAGATCCATATACCGTGGACACATACAGTAGCTCTACTCTACAGGCTGGAGAGGTGTGGAGTGCAGCGTCGGGATGGGTTTTCATCCGCTATGAATCAAGGCTAACCAAGTACAGACCTGGACAAAGGGCCACTCCACTCTCCATTGTTAGAAGGATCCTAGCGTCATGTACTCCCGCTGATAGATCAGGTCATTGACATTTGGCCTTGCTATCCATGGTATAATTGTACTGAAATGTCAAGCTTCTGTATGGTGAGCTGTGTCTACACCCCCTGGCTCTGTTTTGACAGGACACATTAAGCCATATGGTAATAATATGACTCGATATCCTTCAATTCTTTGACACTTATGCAGTATAGTGGTCATTTGCATGTTCCAGAAGCAGTGGTGCATATATGATTGCTGATTAACCCTTTCTTTTGCATTTTCTTGCTTGCATGTCTACCACATATAGCAATGCCTTGGAGGTCTATAAGATAAATTACAGTTTTTTCCAATTGCTAACACAATAAAATGACATTCATAGCACAATTATTTAAACTGAAACAAAATCTAAAACAAAACCTCTTCTCAAGTCTCCAAAACTCTAAACACGTTTTCTGCTTTACACACATTTTGCAATTCAAAATGGCACTTTTTAAATTCACTGAACACGGTTCTCGGCATAAGACACAACAATCTGACACATAAAGTCACATGTTTGCCATTTCAAAACACTGCCATTCAAAATGACACTACATGAGCTAATTGGCCAATACATGTGCCACCTGGCCAAACACCTCAATGGTTAATTGTTACCACTTCAATCAGGAAGTAAGCACTATAAAAAGACCACAGGTGAGCACCTTTTTTTTTTTTACAACAACAATGGAAGACGTTGCAGAGAGAGGAAGAGGAAGTGGGAGGGTGAGAATGAGAGGGGGAGGAAGAGTGAGAGGTAAGGGTAGAGCTGGTAGTGGAGGTCAAAGAAGACAACAACTTTCAAATGAAATCAGAGCAACCTTAGTTGACCATGTCATCAACCTTGGGCTGACCATGCGAGAGGCTGGACAGAGAGTACAGCCCAACCGTTTTAATGTCGCCTCTGTCATCCGGACATTTAGACTGGAGCACAGGTATGTAACCGACATTTCTTTCACACAACACCCCATGTCAGTGTATCAGTTGGGTGACACCTGTTGACTTCATGAATGGCTGATGTCATATACTAACAGTACACGTTTCCTGTACAATGTACTCTACTGTGGGGGAAATATCTTTAGGCTGCATTGTCCAAGCCCTATATTTTAGTTTTTTTGTTTTTCTAAAGGGCTGAGAGATGCAACCATGGTGCAGGAAGGGGCCAAATGTTCACCAGGGTACAGGAAGCTGCTATTGTAAACTAAAAAATAATAAAATCAGATTACGAGAAATTCAAAGCCACATCATCCAAGACAACACTATATTCAACAACATTCAACGAGTCAGTCTGTCCACATTGGCTTGCATTCTCAAGCGAAACCAAATCAGAATGAAACAACTTTATAAGAGAGAAACTCTCAAAGAAACAAGGAGCTCAGACGAGCGTATGTTTGGTGAAAAAAAAAAAAAAAAAAGTTTCAACAGCATGTGTGTATCTGCTAATATTTCTGTGCATGTGAACAATTGGAAGAAGTCTCTACAATTTGAACTATTTTAGTATTATGGCAAAGCATACTAAAGATGAGAGTGCTTTTCATTATGCCCAACAGTGTGTAGTTGGTTCGACAAAAATCTGGTAATATGAATGATATGTGTGCCATTTGGTGCAAAAGTTTGATTTTGATAATGCTATATGTAATTTTGGGTGCAGTGCTTCATTTTGCAGGATATATGAAGTATTTTGCAGTTTGGGTGTGTGGTTTTGTGAATTGCGTTAAGTATTTTGATAAAACCAGCCTAGTTTGCAAAATTGTGTTTTAGTAATTGGAAAAAACTGTAATATCAACTTTCCAATTCATAATCCTAATCGCTGTGCAGTCAATGGTGAGAGCTAGCTACTGTACCAGTGCACTGGGAGATACACACAATTGGTGTCAAATGTCTTCAATGTACCACGTTTCTGCCTAGCAGTTTAAATGTCTTACAGTACATTTGACATTTACATTTTAGTCAGTGAGCAGACACTTTTATCCAAACCGACTTACAATAAATTGTCTTGAGATCCAGTTGAATATAGTTGTGACAGTTGAAGTTTGTTTACACGATTTAAAGAGGCTTTTTCACGGCATCTTGTCTTTTATTTTTTACTGGCATCTATCATGTGTGATTGTCCCACTTTTATCGTCCCTCGTATTCTAGGAAAGGCGGTCCACTTCCTGCCAAGGCCCTCAAGGACGTGCGTGTCATCGTCAGGGAGCCATCGCTCTTCACCCCCCCCATTCACGGGCCCTCTTTTTCCAGTTGTATTATCTTAATTGTCCTGGCAAGTATGTTCAGCAGTTATATTATGAATTTATTGCCCCCCTTACCACCCCATTAATCCAGCAGTTAAAGTACAGTAACCAGAGGTTGTGAGACGCTCTGCACCAGGGCATAACCTGCCTCTGTGGCACTGGATATGGGCCTTGTTGCATTGAGGAGGGAGTCAATTGTGTGTGTGTGTGTGTGTGTGTGTGTGTGTGTGTGCGCGTGTGTGTGTGTGTGTGTGTGTGTGTGTGCGTGCGCGCGTGTGTATATGTGTGTGTGTGCGCATTCATGTTTGTGTGTGTGTGTGTCTGTGTGTTTGTTTGTGACTGTATTTGTGTGTGTGTGTGTGTGTGTGTGTGTACTGTACTGTATGTGTGTGTGTGTGTGTGTGTGTGCATGTGTGTGTGTGTGTGTGTGTGTGTGTGTGTGTGTACACATGTGCACACGTGTGTCTGTTGTGCTAGACTTTGAGAGAATTAATAAATCTTTCCAGTCCTTGTCCTTGTTGTAGATTCATGTCATATCATCATTTAGACTTCAAACCATTAAGGCTCGCATGTCCTTGAGTGGAACATGGACCCACTACCGTGGGCTTTATGACTGTACTAGAGGGAGCTCACAATGTATCCCGGTTAAGAGCTCTGTTCACATTACTCTCTCCAGCCTCAGGGGGATTCAAGAAACAATGTTGACACTGCAGGATAGTATTACTCTCTTTATTAAGTTGATAGATGTATGCTTTGTAAGAATAATTATGTTGTACACAGACACACACACACTCTCACACACACACACACACACACACACACACACACACACACACACACACACATACACACACACACACACACACACACACACACACACACCTCTAGGTGATGTCATATGCAATGGGTCAAAGGTCCGATGGCTGATCCAATTACAGTGCTGTCATGTCCTGCATATGATCCAGAGAAGTAGGAACACACCTGCTCTCTGAGTCCTCCGTCACACTCCCATTAAAACAGCTTCACTAAAGTTACACATCATATATACAGTGTGTTCACATATAACATGTTGTCAGTAAAGTTATATATATATTTCCCGTATTGTTAGATATATCTTCGGTGAAACTAGATATAATATTTTCAGTAAAGCTGCTATTTTAGATGTCCTACAGTGTGTGTTCTGTAAAGGAAGCCTACACATATGTTAGAGATGTAGTCTTCAACGACATAGCGCGCTAGTCTGAAAGTGTAGGTTACACTGTAAAGTCAAAAGGTACGGGTGTGCATCGGACCGTACGGTGCAGTGTGTGTGTGCGTGTGTGTTTGAGTACAGGCGGCTACCCTATGCGTCTAATGTGTTTCCTTCTCTCTCTCTCTCTCTCTCTCTCTCTCTCTCTTCTCTCTCTCTCTCTCTCTCTCTCTCTCTCTCTCTCTCTCTCTCTCTTTCTCTCTCTCTCTCTCTCTCCCTCCCTCTTTCTCGCTCCCTCTCTCTCTCTCTCTCTCTCTCTCTCTCTCTCTCCTGGCCTCGCGCCGTCTCCCGGCTCACAGTGGAGGCTGTGATAATTGCGAGACCTTTACGGCGTCAGGATAGCCTCATTAAGGCTGACGGATAATGATGCCATCTCCGCGCGCCGTGAACCTCTGCCGTAATGAAACAACAGGGCCGCTCCGTCGGACGGGGGGTCGGAGGGGGGGGTCACAGGAGCAGGTGGCTTACCCAGAGGTGTCGCCTGTTCCCCGGCTGACAACAAGACCCCGCCCCCCGCCCCCCCCCCCCCCCCCCCCCCACCACCACCATCCCCCGTGGCGCCACCCCCTCTCCGCTAGGCCTGTGTGTCAGCTACAAATGTCATGCTAACCCACCTAGCCACAGGCGTACGGTATGTGGAGCAATATTTCTTGGTTTGATTTCAGGCGCTGATATTTTCTTAGGGCACCATGCTTCCTGGTCAGTGTGTAAGGGTGGTGGGTGATTGAAGACAGGGTTGCGTCGGGTTACGTTACAGTAGGTGTTGTTTTGAATGGGATTCTTACTGTAACGTTACCATAGCTTTTAGTCTCTACTGCTGTACCACCCTGCTGTCACTTTTCACATTGTTCTGTTTCTCTACATCTCAACTGTAGTATCTCCTGTATTTGCATCATATACTTAATGGACACACGTACGCTTGCGTTCACATACTCATGCACGCGCACAGATACACACATATATACCCACACACACACACACGCACACGCACACGCACACGCACACGCACACACACACACACACACACACACACACACACACACACACAAGAAAACACATACAGACTCAAGCACACATACACACACACACACACACAAGAACACACATACAGACTCAAGCACACACACACACACTCTCACACACACACTCACACTCACACACACACAGCATATCAGTATAATTGTGAGCAGTAGTAGTTACTATTTGAGGCTGTGTTGGAGGTTCGAACGGTTGTGGAGGCTGCAGATGTAGGGGAGGAGGGGGCAGGAGTCTCAGCCAGCAGGGGGGGCTCACACCCTGGCCACCGTGCGCTGCTCACCCCCTCCTCCATCTCTCCCTCCATCAATACCATCCCTCTCTCCTTCCTTCTCCTTAACCCGCTACGCTTTCAAACCTCTTTTCATCCCGTTCTGATCATTTCTTTTCTATAAGTTCAGAGATGTTGGTTGCTGTGCGCTCATAATGTGGATGTGGAGGCTTAAATGGGATTGAAGCAACAATAATGCACTTTATACACATGATAATATATACGTATAGATATTAAACACATGATAATGTATACATATAGATATTAAACACATGATAATGTATACATAGAGATATTAAACACATGATAATATATACGTATAGATATTAAACACATGATAATATATAAATATAGATATTAAACACATAATGTAGACATATAGATATTAAACACATGATAATGTAGGTAACTGTTCTGCCTCAACTTGAAGCATAAAGGAATTTGCACCCAGTCAAGTCAACAATCCAAATGTTCCATTTTCATACATAGTTAACTGTAACATTTTATATTTTAAAATCATATACTTGTTAATTTAAGCAAACATTAGATCACATCAAATTGAATATACAACAATGTCATGTTTTAAATGGCTAGGTAGAAGTGTAGTGTAGCTCAACGTCATACCGCTGTTGAATGAATGAATGAATGAATGAATGAATGAATGAATAAATTAATGAATTAATGAATTAATGAATTAATGAATTAATGAATTAATGAATGCTTATTCTTCAGTTCGTTCCATTTGCTACCTGGTTGATGATGAAGAGCATAGTTACACAGCAGTGTTAGTAGTATATCATGTCAGGAGTTAACCATGCAATTATACTGTACATGAATGATGAAACATATGATGCTTCTGAATTATAGATATTCAATGAATAGCAGTATCAAACATCAGTACCAAACTACTGTTATTCTAAGCTTTTATCTAATTTTGTATTAATTCTCAAATTTAAGATATGTTAATGGATGCATAGCTTTGTCTCCACATTTAAAATGAGTTATTTGTTTTAGATTAATGTTGTTAACCACATAAATCTTATACTGTAGATATTCATAACCTTTAGTCAATCCTTTTCATGACTTTGATCTGCTTCTTTAGCAAAGTACGTAGTGTAGTGTAAGCAGCCCATTCTAATTCCCATTAGATTTCCATGGTCCCAGAGTTGAAAGCTGTCAAGTGCAATGGTTTATGTTTTACCCCTAACCCTTACTTAACCGTAACCTAGCCCTAACCCTAACCTAACCCTAACCCTAACCTAACCCTTACTTAACCGTAACCTAGCCCTAACCCTAACCTAACCCTAACCTAACCCAACCACCCAGAGTGGAATTCCTAACGATAACTGTAACCAAATGCAGAAGAGAGATATACATACAGTACATATTGCATTTTGTGTGTTGCTTTTATATGCAAGAACCAAATTAATTAAGCATTAATAAAAACAAAACAGTTATAAAGTGGATAAATAATCCACTGGAATGATAATATTTTGGAAGAAAAAGTCCTCATGATAATGCTTTCCTTCTGTATTGTCAATAGTTGTTTTCCCTTTGTACTTAATACACATGTATAAGCAATGCATTGAGAAATGTTTTTTTATACAGAAAATGCATTTATACTATATTATATTATTTCTATTAAGTGCCAAAACACACAATATAAATGCATTTGAATGATAACATCTTGCAAGCATACACATTTGTAGAGCTCAAAATGTAAGATAAATACAGTACATGAAATAGAAGGTTGGAATAGGAGAATGGGGAGAGACTAGGAGAGAGAGAGAGAGAGAGAGAGAGGGAGAGAGAAAGAGAGAGAGAGAGAGAGAGAGAGAGGGAGAGAGAAAGAGAGAGAGAGAGAGACTAGGGAGAGACTAGGAGAGAGGATGGGGGAGAGAGAGAGAGAGAGAGGGAGAGAGAGAGGGAGAGGGAGAGGCAGAGAGAGAGAGAGGGAGAGAGAGAGAGAGAGAGGGAGAGAGACTACTGGGAGAGAGGAGGGGAGTGAGGCAGAGAGAGAGAGAGAGAGATTCTAGGGAGAGACTGGGAGAGAGGAGGGGAGTGAGGCAGAGAGAGAGACTAGGGAGAGACTGGGAGAGAGGGGGGTGAGGCAGAGAGAGAGAGAGAGAGAGAGAGAGAGAGAGAGAGAGAGAGAGAGACTGGGAGAGAGGAGGGGGGTGAGGCAGAGAGAGAGAGAGAGACTAGGGAGAGACTGGGAGAGAGGAGGGGGGTGAGGAAGGGAGAGAGACCGGGGGAGAGGCAGAGAGAGAGACCGGGGGAGAGGAGGGGGGTGAGGCAGGGAGAGAGACCGGGAGAGAGGAGGGGGGTGAGGCAGAGAGAGAGACCGGGGGAGAGGCAGGGAGAGAGACCGGGGGAGAGGCAGAGAGAGAGGGCCAGGCAGGGGGCCGGCTGGAGTGGATCAGCTCTGTGATAGCGCAGCCCCCTGGGCCTCTCGCCCCCGGGAGGGGTCACAAGTTCAGCTCCCTCGTCTGCTGTTCACACAGGAATACCAGGCCCCCTCTTTGTGTGTGTGTGTGTGTGTGTGTGTGCGCAGGGGAGAGAGAGAGAGAGAGAGAGAGAGAGAGAGAGAGAGAGAGAGAGAGAATACCCAACACAGCAATAAAGTCAGCCAAAAATACGCTTTATCTGAAGTTTTCCTTCGAGTTTACAATTTACAGCACATTAATTCCAACTCAGAAACCATCTACCGTAAATATAGAGCATATCAATCTTAAGTGTATTTTTTGTCTCTTTCCTAAGTAGTGGTGTAGGTCTCAAAGTTACACCAGCCATGTTTGCATTTCACATCATTTCCAATCTATTTCAACAACCCCGGCGTGTACATCATCACACTCCTGCCAGGGGTGTGTTTAAATACCCCGGCTCTCCCCTGAGAAGAGCATGTAAAACATATCAGGACCTGTGTATATGTACTCAGGCCCTCACGAGGTGGTCGGGGCAGCGGAAATGCCATCAAACAGCCCCCGTTCCGAGCGTTTCATCGGACTTCACACTGGGCCCCCGCTGAGTGCTTACGAGTTCAAGGTTGTCATCAACGGCAAACACAAAACTCAAGTTTGATCTGGCTTCAAGCCTGGAGATGCAAGTGATTTAAGTAGGTAATCCTTGTTTGGAAATAGTCCATTAGAGTAATCGCAATGAACCAACGTGAGGGAAATACAAAGAGCTTTGTGTAACAATGATCTTTGAAAGATCAGTTGAATTTGCTGTTTTGTAATAGATAATGATGAGCCAACACTGATATAATCAACTGGAACAGTGCACTTAAAACATTGTGAGTAAATAGACTATAATTTAATTTATAGAATTAATTTAATTTAGCATAATTTTCTCTTGTGCCATCACACTAGGTTTTCAGCTGACACACATCTTTTCAACAATAATGTGGCTTCACTCAACAAATGGCCCAGACAAATCTTTTTTTTTCTTTTGTTACTGTATGTGTTTTGTATGGCATCGGTATGTGCTGTGTGCATTTTTGTATTTTTAGCCTGCAACAAAATAATTTCTCTTCAGGGAAAAAGAAAGTTGATATTTTATCTAATCTTATGTCATGGCTTCTTTGTCCATCCTCAGCGACTCTAAGCTTTTACCTACAAATAGTTTTACAAATCTGGCCTCTGTGCTGGAACTAGCATCAGCTGTTTCTTTGATTGATTGATTGATTGATTTTATTAGACACATTTTAAAAGAATTACAGAGGTAAAGTGCATTAAAAAAAAAACTGTCAAGGATAACATAAAAAAGCTGTGTGGTGTGGGGGGGGGGGACATTAAGTTCAATACAGTTCACTAGCAACACATATTTAAGACATACATACATTTCTGCCCCCCCTTCTTAGGCTCTGGAGCACTACTGAGACCAAAGGAGTCCAATGATCGCTTACAAATGCTCACCTTAGTGGGGGAACCGCACAACATTCCATTGGCACCTCTCCAGTTATAGATACCCGTGCTATTTCCCTGGCCAGACCCTAGCAAATAGAATACCCTGCTGTGCTAAAGAAAACAATGTGTTTCTGAGGACTAAAATACAATCCATCACCCATAACCCATCAGGGCCAAGACATGGAGGGAAAAGAGAGGGGGGAAAAACACACACACCTACCTGTTTTTCACATCAGAGGGGAAACCCAGGAGTGGTGCTGCTCGGCAGGCCGTGAGCCGTGAGTCCGGTGCAGCGCGGAGCCCTGGACGGTCAGAGAGCTCTTGAGTGGCACAGTGGTGAAACTATTACTACTGCGCCAGCCTCTGCCACGCCAAGCCCCTCTTTAATCAATCACGGCCCACGCCAAGCTGAGAGGAGGCATTCTACCTGATTAATTGTGCTCTGTAATTCCGGGCAGGAAGTAAACAAGGGCGCTTTCTAAAACCCTCATTTAAATCAAATATCCTTTTGTGCTGTTAGTACTGTGAGGATCTCAGGGTTGAAATATACTGAACCATGCATTGCAAACCCTGATGTGCAAAAATGATGTGGAGTATATGAAGTATTATTTTTCAAGGC
>NC_140258.1:6280727-6285727 GCF_949987555.1 Borostomias antarcticus
CAACCCTGATGCTACCCATCCTCTCTGGCAGATGGCTCGTGGTTCCAACCACTTTCTGGTGTTTAATTGCAATCATAATCAAGCGAGATAAGGATCAATTAAAGTGCAAGTGAAATTAATGAAACACGAGGGCAGTCAGCAGCCGGACAGTCGTCATAAATTGTTCCTGATTTTCTGAGCTCATCATAAACACTGACAGTGTCCACCGCCATACCCCTGGCCGCCGGGACTATACTGCTACTCTAGATAACTCGTTGTGCAGCATTTGCAGCGGTGACACCTTTGTATGTTCAGCTAGTTTGGGTCTGAAAGTGGATCTATTTGCTGTACTGTACCTGTATGTTTTACATAATCCCTAATGAAAGGGATTACACTGTCTGGATAACTGTGTTTAGTCTACAATCAGAGCAGATCTTATTAGCATAGACCAATCCTCCTCACAAAGTGTTAATGGCATAACAGCCAGATAGAATGAGATGAGGCAACACGTACAACATCAAATTAGTTTAGTAACACTAGCAATGGTTACATGTGTGATGGAATATAGTAGAAGTGATATTCAGGACTTCCATTTGTTTCTGTTTGAATGAAGGAGCCTCAGATTAGCAGAGATGAGCTGCATGGCTCAGTAATCTACACCCCTGCACTCTGCTATGTAACACCATGCTGCTTGACACTAGCAATGGGGTTAACATTTCCACAATATACTTTAACTGAAAACTATTTTACTGGAAGTCATTTTGGGTAGAAGTGTTTGCATAGGAACATGCTTAATGTACTAATATATGTGATATATAAATAACTAATAACACATGCAATAACATATTACTGACAAATAAGTGCCAGGCCTCTTTTGGAGAAGAGGCATTTGGCCCTCAGTGACACTAATGGACAACAAGAACGACAGATGGACAATGAGAGAAATGTTCCAGAGGACAGAAGATCTCAGCTGCAGAATAATCACCCACAGATAAGATTCCCCGACCGCCCAGTAATGAGGTCTGAGGTGTGAGAAGCCGTCAGCCTGGTGTGTGGCCGCTGGCAATGCTTCAGCTGCCCTCCACCAAGCTGTGTGTGTCATACGGCAAGGCTGTGGCCCCCACCTGGGAGAGAGGGACAGGATGGCAGGGGTGAAGGAGGAGAGAGGACCAGGGGGTTTGTTGCCCAAGCAGACAGATGCCACCACTGTGGCTGTTGCATTGTGGGATATGAATAGATGGCAGTAGCGTTGCGCCAGCCTTATTGGAACTCAGAGGGCCGCCACGTTACACCCTGATCACCCGCTGCTGCCAAAATGAAGTGAGAGAGAAACAAGAGGTGCTTGAGAGATACCTGTGAAGAAGACAGACCGCATGTTGACAAAGGTTTCCAGAGGCTCTCATAAGAAGTCTAAAGCTGTTTTGTAATGTTTCAGTCCTACATGTTTGTTTATTGTTTATTTATTTGTTTATTTGGTAGGGACAGTGCACATAAAAAAGCCAGAATTAGCCAAGAAGTCCAGTTTTCATCAGAAGGCCAATGCCAGTGTATGTGTACCCGTATTCTTTCTTTCCTAATGACATAGCTGCCTTGCTGTTTTAGAAAATGGCTTAGCAGTGCAACAGTCATCACTCAAAATCTAATTACAGCATAAACTATATTTTGAATCTACAGTGAGAAAAATGAAAATGTCATCCAGGGAGTAAATAATATGCCTCTTTAGGCTACTGTTCAAGATTATGGGCTGACCAGCCAACGCAATTCTACCAGACTGTCATGTCTGACCGTGCTATGATGAACGACTTCACAACATTCTCCCAGACAACAAGGGCCTTAACCCGTGAGGTTTCCTCTAAAACTCAAACATTTTAAGTAAAAACAGTCTATTTGGAATATTTGTGAGTCAATATGCCTTTTCAGGCGCAGATTCCTGGCAGTTGAGTCAATGTCCGTCCCAAGGTCCCTTTGCTATGAGATCAGAGGAAACATACGCAACATTAAGCTTTAAAGCCATACATACGATTCCCACACGGCACACACTGCGGCTTCTGTGTGCCAGCCACTGGAACGACTATCACACCTCAAAGCATACAGAAAGCCCACAGACACTTCAGTCATGACCAAGTTCCAAGGATAAGTCAAAAACAACATTTTACATGGCAAACACATTTGGATTCTTACATTACAAAATTATGCTTATAAAATAACACAAATAAATGAGTCTAACATGTTGTGGCACCAAAAGCATACAAATGACATGGCATTGACAGAGCTTAAACCAGATCACCTGTTTTGACCAAGCATGGTCTCTACTGTATGTTTGCCCACACTGGCTTTACACACTGTGGGTCATACTACATAAATATGACCGCAGACCGCTCCCTCCTTCCCCAGTCTTGTAAAAGTGAGTTTAAACACAGTCTGCTGATGCTTCTCCCAGAGCAGCTCTCCTCCTGGTTATCCCCAGAGCAGCTCTCCTCCTGGTTATCCTCAGAGCAGCTCTCCTCCTGGTTATCCCCGGAGCAGCTCTCCTCCTGGTTATCCCCAGAGCAGCTCTCCTCCTGGTTATCCCCAGAGCAGCTCTCCTCCTGGTTATCCCCAGAGCAGCTCTCCTCCTGGTTATCCCCAGAGCAGCTCTCCTCCTGGTTATCCCCAGAGCAGCTCTCCTCCTGGTTATCCCCAGAGCAGCTCTCCTCCTGGTTATCCTCAGAGCAGCTCTCCTCCTGGTTATCCCCAGAGCAGCTCTCCTCCTGGTTATCCCCAGAGCAGCTCTCCTCCTGGTTATCCCCAGAGCAGCTCTCCTGGTTATCCTCAGAGCAGCTCTCCTGGTTATCCTCAGAGCAGCTCTCCTCCTGGTTATCCCCAGAGCAGCTCTCCTCCTGGTTATCCCCAGAGCAGCTCTCCTCCTGGTTATCCCCAGAGCAGCTCTCCTCCTGGTTATCCCCAGAGCAGCTCTCCTCCTGGTTATCCCCAGAGCAGCTCTCCTGGTTATCCCCCAGAGCAGCTCCCCTCCTGGTTATCCCCAGAGCAGCTCTCCTGGTTATCCCCAGAGCAGCTCTCCTCCTGGTTATCCCCAGAGCAGCTCTCCTCCTGGTTATCCCCAGAGCAGCTCTCCTCCTGGTTATCCCCAGAGCAGCTCTCCTCCTGGTTATCCCCAGAGCTGCTCTCCTCCTGGTTATCCCCAGAGCAGCTCTCCTCCTGGTTATCCCCAGAGCAGCTCTCCTCCTGGTTATCCCCAGAGCAGCTCTCCTGGTTATCCCCAGAGCAGCTCTCCTCCTGGTTATCCCCAGAGCAGCTCTCCTCCTGGTTATCCCCAGAGCAGCTCTCCTCCTGGTTATCCCCAGAGCAGCTCTCCTCCTGGTTATCCCCAGAGCAGCTCTCCTCCTGGTTATCCCCAGAGCAGCTCACCTGGTTATCCCCAGAGCAGCTCACCTGGTTATCCCCAGAGCAGCTCTCCTCCTGGTTATCCCCAGAGCAGCTCACCTGGTTATTCCCAGAGCAGCTCTCCTCCTGGTTATCCCCAGAGCAGCTCTCCTCCTGGTTATCCCCAGAGCAGCTCTCCTGGTTATCCCCAGAGCAGCTCTCCTCCTGGTTATCCTCAGAGCAGCTCTCCTCCTGGGCCCAACATTCAATCTGAATCAGGTTGATCAGGCTGGGATTAAATCTCAAAATGGTGTATTTCAAACCAGGATATGTGAGCCTGATCCTCCACAACAACAAACAAAACAACCTCCAAGCCCTTAGAAAAATAGGTAGGTACAAGTACAAGAATGTCACACATCTTTATCCGAAACTGCAATGCCATCATCTTTCAGCCTGTCTTCTAAGAGGCTAATATGAAGTTTTGTTTCTCTCTGTTGAAGCAAGGTCAGTTTAATCTGCTCCTCAGCTAGAGATCTGTTTCTCTGCTCTCTCAGTTTCTCTCCTCAACAGATCCCCAAAGCCATCTCGGCTCTTGAATCAGTATATAATAATAATAATGATAACATCTACATAAAATCTAACTATCATGGCACAATTAGGCTTAATGTACAGTAATATGAACATAAATATATGATGATGCACAGCAAAAGAAAGGCAGAGTACCATAACTCAACTCTAACGTTTGCTGTGAAGCCAAGAAAAAGAACCTTAACTGATGTTGATGATGCCTTCTGCCTTGGTTCTGTTGAGTTGCACTTTTGGAGGTTACAGCAAAGGCAACCCACTATTTTCTCAAAGAAAAAAACCCACAATTGACTCAAGATATTTGTCCACATTTTCAACCAAAAATGTACAAAGGCAAAAGTTAAGGTATTTTCCCTTTGTAGGGTAGAATTGTTATACCAGACAGATGGTTATGACCAGCTGCAAATTATGGAATTCTGGTCTATGTATTGTATACTAATGCAGCTAAATTGATATGAATAATATGCTGATTTACACTTCCCACCATTTTCATATGTCTGTGTTATCCAAAGACTCTAGATTCTGTAATCCTGATCTTGTGGTATCTGGAAATTCTTTGAAAAACCAGGACAAAACCTACAAGATCAATTTGATCTGGGATAGCAAAAAAAAAGGGATTACAAAATCTGGATCATTCTGATCCAGATTAAATGTTTTGAAAATGGCCCAGAGCAGCTATCCTCTTGGGTTATTCCCAGAGAAGGGAAAATGCCATCATAAGAGAAGTTGTAAAATGCCTCAGCAGCCAGTACCTAGAAGAAGCAGTCAGAGAGACAGAAAAGGGGATCCGTTTCCCCCCCAGACTGATTGTACTGTAAAAGAGAGGGAGCACTGCAAAAAACACTTCAAATGACCGACTTGCATATTTTCTCTCAATTAGATATTTATAATATTACTTTAGAGGTGTGATGTTTAGCCGACCATCCTCCCCTCGGCACAAAGGAAGGAGCTTTGTGGACGCAGGGAGTTCCCTTGATCATCCTGCAATTTCAAGGTGCAAACATGAAACTGCGCAGGGACGAATTATCTGGATGGGGAACGTTGGCAGGAGTACAGAAGGCTTTGTAAAGTAA
>NC_140258.1:6293227-6325727 GCF_949987555.1 Borostomias antarcticus
CTGTCGCATGGGGATCTAACCTTTGAGAAGGCCTGGGAAATTTCACAGTCTATGGAAACGGCTAATAAAGATGTTAAGGATATACAGGCCCTGTGGAGAGATGAGGCTGGAGCGGCGGGGCGGAGCAAACCTGGGGAGGCGGTTTACCAGGTGTCTGAGCGGAGATCCACAGTCTCGCCATCTCCGGACCAGCTGTGCTTCAGGTGCAGGGGGCACCACAACCCGGCTGACTGCAGGTTCGCTACAGAGACATGTCATGGTTGTGGTAAGAGAGGCCATATCATGCGGGCGTGTCGGTCCAAGGGAAAACCCGCCCAGAGTCAGTCAGGTCCACGGGGGTCCCACGTGCCGAAGACAGCTAGGGGGAAGTCCCGCAGGGCTCATTTGTTACAGGAGGGGGAGAGTAGTGGCTCTGAGTCAGAGCAGGATATGTATGCAATGCACACTCTATGCCTGGTAGGACAGCGTAATCACAAAGTGCCCCCTATTCAACAATCTGTGATGATCAACAGCACCAAGGTCCATTTTGAAGTTGACACAGGCTGTAGTGTTACGGTTCTTAGTCATAAGCAGTATGTTACGCTGAGGGACCTAGCCGTTATGCCCAATTTGGAGAGATGCCCGATTAAGCTGAAGACATACACCGGGGAGAAGCTTAGGGTTAAAGGCATGGCCCGAGTCACTGTGACCCACAAGACTGTCTCTAAAGTGTTGCCTGTGATCGTAGTGGCTGGCTCAGGCCCAAATCTACTAGGACGGAGTTGGCTCCAGGAATTGGCCATGGAGGTGCACACCGTCCACCGGGTGGGGACTATGAACTACGGCAGGCTGGAGCAGGTCCTTATGAAGCATGAAGCGGTGTTCAAAGATGAGCTGGGGACTCTGAAGGGCGTCAAAGCAGCTATACATGTGGATCCTGAAGCCAAACCGAGGTTCTTCAAACCCAGGTCGGTCCCATATGCGGTTAAACCTTTAGTGGAGGCTGAGCTGGATAGGCTCCTGGAAGCTAAGATCATTGAGCCAGTGACTCATTCAGAATGGGCTGCCCCCATAGTACCCATACTCAAGCCCTGTGGGGGGGTCCGCATCTGTGGGGACTACAAGGTAACTGTCAATCAGGCTTCCAGTGTAGAGCAATATCCCATTCCAAGAGTAGAGGATCTGTTTGCTAAGCTATCTGGAGGAGACAAGTTCTCTAAGCTTGACATGAGCCATGCTTATTTACAAGTGGTTTTGGATGAGGTCTCAAAGCCATATGTTACTATAAACACACAACGAGGGTTGTATACCTATAACCGACTGCCTTTCGGTGTTTCATCCAGTCCTGCTATTTTCCAGAGGATTATGGAGGGGATCCTCCGAGGGATCCCTCACTGTTGTGTGTTTTTGGATGATATTCTTTTGAGTGGTCCAACAGAGGCGGAGCATCTGAAAACCCTGGAGGAGGTCCTGCAGCGTCTGGAGGACCATGGCCTACGCCTTAAGCGGCAGAAGTGCACCTTCCTGAAGGATGAAGTGATGTATCTGGGGCACATGATTGACAGGAATGGGCTCCGTCCAGTTTCTGAGAAGGTGGCTGCTGTTAAGGATGCACCCACACCTAAGACTGTGTCAGAGCTAAAAGGCTATCTAGGACTGCTGAATTATTATCATCGATTCCTACCTAACCTATCTTCCCTTCTGGATCCTCTCCATTCACTACTCAGGAAAGATGTTCGCTGGGATTGGGGGGCCGCACAGCAAGGGGCTTTTGATCACTCTAAATCTCTTCTACAGTCATCACAGGTCCTGGTGCACTATGACACGAAGAAGGAGGCGATACTGGCTTGTGATGCCTCTCCCTATGGAGTGGGGGCAGTGTTGTCCCATCGGATGCCTGATGGGTCGGAGAGACCTGTTGGGTTTGTATCCCGCACATTAACTGCTGCAGAGAGGAACTATTCACAGCTGGATAAGGAGGGTCTGGCAGTGATGTTTGGAGTGAAGAAGTTTCACAACTATGTGTATGGCCGTAGATTTACCATAGTTACAGACCATAAGCCTCTCCTCAGCCTGTTTAGTGAAGCTAAAATGGTCCCTCAGATGGTTTCACCCCGAGTTCAGAGGTGGGCTGTGACCTTGGGGGCCTATGACTATGTGATGGTTTACAAAACAGGAAAGGATCATGGAAATGCTGACGCTTTGAGCCGCCTGCCGCTGCCAAGAAAGGAGGATGATGGAGTGATGGACCCGGAAGATGAGGGCAGAGTGATGATGCTCGATCACCTGGAGGCACCTCTAGTTACGGACAGACAAGTGGAGAGGTGGACCAGCCGAGACCCTGTTTTGGCCCGGGTGCGTGAGTATGTTGAGAGGGGCTGGCCTAAAGGGGTTATTAATCCCTGTTTTGCTCCCTATTACCAGAGACAGAACGAGCTCAGCATCCAAGGGGGGTGTGTCCTCTGGGGGGCCCGGGTGGTCATCCCTCTGAAGGGACGTCCAGCGGTGTTGCAACAACTGCACCAGTCTCACCCAGGAATCACCCGGATGAAGGGCCTGGCGCGAAGCTACGTCTGGTGGCCACAGCTGGATGCTGAGGTTGAGGGGGTGGTGAACGGCTGTGACACCTGTCAAGTGAACCGGAAGATGCCGATGCAGGCCCCCTTGCACCCCTGGGAGTGGCCAGACAAGCCATGGAGGAGGCTACATGTGGACTATGCAGGTCCATTCATGGGACGCATGTTTCTGGTCATTATGGATGCTCACTCCAAGTGGATGGAGGCCTACCCTCTCCACTCATCAACTACAGCGGCCACCATTGAATGCCTGAGGAACAGCTTCGGCCGGTTTGGATTACCAGAGATGCTGGTCTCTGACAACGGGACTTGCTTTACTAGTAGAGACTTTCAGGAATTCATGGTGCGGAATGGTATCCAGCATGTCACCACCGCCCCCTGGCATCCAGCTTCCAACGGCCTGGCTGAGAGGGGGGTGCAGACACTGAAGGCCCTCTTGAAGAAGAGTGCAGGGGGGTCGGTTGAGACAAAGCTGTCACGTGCCTTGTTCAGTTACAGGATTACGCCTCAGTCCACCACCGGCAAATCTCCTGCAGAGCTGCTGCTTGGCAGGAAACTGCGGTCAACTCTGGATCTTCTGCACCCAGATCTTCAGTCGCGGGTGCAACACAAACAGCTGAAGCAGAAGGAACAGCACGATCAGCACGCCAGAGCAAGGAGTCTCCAGGAGGGGGCTCCAGTCTACACCAAGAACTTCAGTTCTGGGCCCACCTGGATACCCGGCACTGTAGAGTGCGTGACTGGTCCGGTGTCATGCACAGTGCTGCTGGGTAGTGGTCAGCGGGTCAGACGACATGTGGACCACGTACGGCATCGTCCAGTTTCCCCATCACCTACCAACGGGGAAGGGGGCTCATGCCTAGACACTCCCAGGGAACTTCCCCGGGCTCGGTGTCTGTCTGCCGTCCCTGAAATGGACATAACAGAGCCCCTCCCAAGTCCCTCTGTAGTGGGGTACGGCCTACCTGAGCTGGGGGTCAACAGAGAGGTGTCCCAGCCTTCCCTGCCGACCTCCCCTGTGACTTTGTCCACTCCACCAGCACTGAGGAGGTCTACCAGGGAGACCCGACCGCCAGATTACTTTAGACCGTAGGATATGTTGGACTTTGTTCTCAGGGTTCTGTTCAATGCTGTTTTCAGACTGTCTTTATCAGGGGGGGAAGGGTGTAATATCCTGGCTGGTTTGACTTGTAATGTATTTACCTGTCCACTAGATGGAGACACTAGGGTTCATCTGTACACTATATATAGGTGCTTCCTGTTTCATAGGCGGCTCTCTGAGCAGCCATGTTGGTGGTGCCACAGTCAATTGTTTGGTGTGCTTTACTCCTGTGGAAGTAAACAGTCAACTCGCCTTATTGGTCTCTGCGTGTTCCTTGGATAACTCGGCTATTACAACCATGAATTTCATGAAATAGATCTGCTATTTTGCCGTTACTATATTATCTTACTATTATAAAAATGCGCACATTATACTAGATTCTGCGCCGATGATTGGAGGTCATTCTGGAGTCTGGCCATGCCACCTGAAGTAGCATCTGTATCTAAGCTCGAGTTCCTCTTCACGTACGTCTCACTTGCAATGATACTGTATATTTAAATGCTCTCATCCTGTTGAATTGCTGTCTTTGGCCGCCTCTGTTCTCCCTGCAGCCCCACCTTGGACTAACAGAGCGCTGACCGTGCTTCTGACTCTCCTGGGAGGCCATCAACATCAGTTTAGGGATTATTATTGTTTATGTCTGTGGCCTTCTCCCTCTTCCCAGTCTCTCTCTCTTTCTCTCTCTCTCTCTCTCTCTCTCTCTCTCCATCTTTACAGAGCCTCCCTGCTCCTCCCTCTCTTTCTCTCTCACTCTCTCTCTCTCCATAGCCTTTCCTCTCTCTCTCCTTCTCCTCACCCGCCTCCATCTCTCTAAGCCTCTCTCTCTCTCTCTCTCTCTCTCTCTCCTCTCTCTCTCTCTCCTCCCCTTCCTCTGCCCCCCCCCCCCCCCCATCACCATCCCCAGGAGGCAGCGGCAGTGCCCCCCTCCCCTCCTGAAGCCAGCCTCTCGGTGAGCGCTGCTGGCTGGCCCTCTGTGATGGATGACCATTAAGGCAGCTTATTGGAAAGGCTGTGATTTATGTCCAGGCCCGGCCTCGGCCTAATGGCTTCATTTCTTTCTGCCGGCGCATGATGTCACAGCCAAGGTCACCGCGGCAACGGCCCCCTTTGTTGTGGTTTTTCACTCGCTGATGACCTGGGAGAGAGGGATGGAGAGAGGAGAGGACAGGAGAGACAGAGAGAGAGGGATGGAGAGAGAGAGAGGACAGGACAGGAGAGAGAGAGAGAGAGGGATGGAGAGAGAGAGAGGAGAGGACAGGAGAGAGAGAGAGAGAGAGAGAGAGAGAGAGGGATGGAGAGAGAGAGAGGAGAGGACAGGAGAGAGAGAGGGATGGAGAGAGAGGGAGGAGAGGACAGGAGAGAGAGAGAGGGATGGAGAGAGAGAGAGGAGAGGACGAGAGAGAGAGAGAGAGAGAGAGGGATGGAGAGAGAGAGGAGAGGACAGGAGAGAGAGAGAGAGAGGGATGGAGAGAGAGAGAGGAGAGGACAGGAGAGAGAGAGAGAGAGAGAGAGAGGGAGGGATGGAGAGAGAAGAGAGACCGGACAGGAGAGGAGAGGAAGAGGGCATGAGAGAGAGGGGGAGTATAGACTAGGTTTAGGGAGAGAAAGAGAGAGAGGGAGAGAGAGACAGAAAGAGAGAGAAACGGTGATGTATGGATGGAGAGAGGAAGGAGGAGGGATGGAGAGAGGGGAGGGGAGGAGGAAAGGAGGGGAGGGATGGAGAGAGGGGAGGGGAGGAGGAAAGGAGGGGAGGGATGGAGAGAGGAAGAGAAGAGGCCAGGCTGTTTGTTTGTGGCAGGGGAGAGAAGGTGCTGGTGGTTGGTTGTTACAGGATGTGTCTGCAGAGGTTATTTTCACCATCATTTACTAGATTCATTAAGAAAAATAGCCCTTCCTTTTCTCACCACCCTGCCCTCAGTAGATTACAAACACTCTTTTCCTCTCCATCTCTCTCTCCCTCCATCCCTCTCTCCCTCCCGACTCCCCCCTCCCGGAGGAGAGCGCTGCTTTATGGCCTCAGCTCAGACAGCTATTACTCACTTCAACTTCAGATGAGCGCCGTCAAATATATGGGCCCACCATTAAAGAGACGATCAATAAAAACGCCATTAAGGGAGTAAAAATCGCTGATATTAGTGAAGCTCAAAACAAAATATTTGATTTTGGCTCAGATAGTTAGTGAGATGTCTCCAGGATGAGGTCTCGTGTGCAGATTGAGTCAGAGAGCGCTGGCGTTGCCTGTCCAGTCAATGATTCATCCTGGAGATCCGCTCAAAGCCCGGAGTGATACTTTACTCTGTCAGCCACCCATGGGCTTCACATCTATATTTGTCATAGTTTGTGCCAATGTACTGTAATGGAAAAATGCCATAATATGGAACCGGGTCAGGGAAAGAAAGACAAATGTGAAAAAGAAGAACATATTTGGGGGAACAGGCACGTAAGCAGAGCAGCTATCCTTGGTTATCCATGGCTGACCATGTTTCCTTTTCCTTACAATATTTTCAATCCTTTTTCATTATTTCTGAGAGAAGACGTCATCCAACACTGTACACTTTCAACCAGTAAAGCTTCAATAAAAAAAAAACAAGTACTGTTACAGTATTCTAAAGAACAGTTTATTCTGTGCACTAGTTAGTTAGCTTTTACTGTCACATTATACTAAATCATTACACAATTAGCTGACAACAATAGGCTTCACTCAGCGACAGTGGTGTTAGCTACTTAGCTCCATATCAGCACATGTTCAGGCTTATTGGAACTATTATCACCTATAGGAGCGTGCGACTGTCAGTATGATCTTTCATTACCTTAATTTTGTCTTGCTGTCGAACCTTGAAATAGTAACCATTATATATCATACCACTGCTCTCAATTATGCTGAACTTCACCTCCACTCACTAACCACACTGGCGTACAAATGACATTCAGTTTTAATGAGTGATCTTTCCTCTAAACCTCTCTGTGTCTCTGGCTGATCCTAGACCAGGAATTAATGGGCATTTGAGTTGGAGTTTGAATGGAGCTGTAATTATGGCACCACAGAGCTGGTTCAGTTGAATGGTGAGCAGTGATCGAATGGTTTTGTTACTCATTAACTGGCCTTTACAAATCATTTGGTGTTTTGTGTGTGTGTGTGTGTGTGCGCGCGCGCATGTGTGTGTGTGTTTGTGCAAGGGGGTAGCAGTCTTCATTAATGTTTTGGTTAGGTGCTCCATCTGAGAGTTGTGGCTCATGGGTTTTAATGGCTGTGTAAATACAGGACCTCTAGCAGGCTACTGGTTTATGTGAGACAGGCATCTCATTGGGCTACCGTGCAGTGGGAAAGAGGGGTCCTCGCGCTCTCACACTCAGGTCTGACATACACATGCGCTTACACACACACACACACACACACACACACATAGACACACACACTCATGCTCTGTGCCAACACGGGCCACACATATTCACATACAAACACACATGTTACATGCATACATCATCTCTGCTCAACTCTCCATTTCTCCTGCACACACTCATACAATCCCCATACTCTACACACACACACACACACACACACACACACACACACACACACACACACACACACACACACACACACACACACACACACACACACGTACACACAACCTGCTCTCAACCCACCCTAAATATGGGCACCAGACCGCCTGCTCCTTCCGAACCCCCAGCGCGGCGGAGGACACCTCTGTCTCCGGTCCTGTCGGCGCTCTGCGTCCGTCTCTTGTTTGTTTGTTTAGCCGTGTGACGGATGGACCCCGTCTCTCTCTGCTTGTGTGTCTGACCACCTCTCCGTGACGCTGGAGGCCGTCCTGTCTGAGACGGGAGCGAGACATTGTCCAGAATCAGCCGTTACCTAAAGCCTGACCCTTAAACTGCTAGGAAAACATAAGGGTGAGAAGACAGATACTAGTGGAGCAAGCGTGGATGAATAAACATGTCTGTGCCTGCGGGGGGAGGGGAGGGGTGGGTGGGCTGTGTTTCTGACTGGGAGCCCAATGCTTTTAGTCTAATGGCAGATGGTTGAATAACTGAGGTTAAATCATGATGAAATAACAAAAATTCTGTAATTTCTGGAAAATCGTCTCAAACAGCTTAAAGGTTTCACATTTCAAACATTAGTTTAAATTCCAAATTAAAGATAGGCCATACTATGTCAACCTATCGCCGTATATAAGATATTATGTGTCCTTGAAAACGTAGAGTGGTACCGTGGGTATCGGGCTTGTGTCTTTCCCCAGGAGGAGACAGCAGTCCTGAGCTAAGCTAGCTGTTGCCCTCCGCACACTCTTAAATCACGTCCAACCCACCAAGCAATCTCTCTGCAGGCAGCCCGGCACACACGTGATTTATGAGAAATCCCTCTCTCCATTTGTCACTGACGTGAGGAATGTATAATTCAAAACATTTCTTATTTTCCTGTGTGCAAGTCCTTCCTCCAACCCCCCTCGACTTTCAAGTCTGCGGTGTGTTCACAAAAAAAGAAGAAAAAAAGAAGCTAATTGCCGCCGCCGCTAAACTGGCTCACCGAGGCCGTACTCCCCGCGGGAAAACCTTGTCTCTGTTTAGTTTAGTTCCATTTCGTCTCATTTTTCTGGACTCCTCACGCGGTTAGGAAGCACAGTGTATTTCAGAATGTTCACAATGTGCCCGACATCTGTGCGACTGTATATAGGCCTATATATATATATATGTGTGTGTGTGTGTGTGTGTTTTATGTCTCTGCACCCACCCCCCCCCCGCCTCTCCCCGCGGTCCTGCTGATGGCACCCAGGCCTCACCTCTGTGCAGAGGTAAAGATTGATGCTACTCATCTGCCGGAATGGGGCCGTAAAAGACAGACCTGGTCCACTGTAGCCCCCCTCCTCCCTGTGGCATGTCTCTATCCCTCCATCAGTATGTTAATGCACCAAGCCTCTCCATCTCTTCTCCTCTGTCTCTTTCTTCTCTCCATCTCTCTTCGTTCTTTGTCTCTCCCTTGTCCTTCTCTGTCCTGACTCCTCCCACTACATTTATATACTCCATAGCAGTCTGACATGACTATATTACTACAATATCATCCCACCATCTCTCTCTCTCCTCTCTCAGTCTCCCTCCCTCTCTCTCTCCCTCTCTCTCCCTCTCTCTCTCTCCCCCTCTCTCTATCTCATCTCTCTCTTGCTCTAAGGCACTCACAGCTGCAGTAAAACCAGAGCATTGTTCTCAGATGTCATACTACTCTGCCCACTTCATCAACACCCCCCCCCCCCACCCCCACCCCAACACCCACACACCTTTTCCACAACCAACCTTCACCTGCAGTGTTAAGTGCTCACCCTAAGACAATAGCCCTACCCAATCCCTACCCTCCTCACTGCTGATATGCTCTGGGGCTTATGCTGCTGAACACTCAGTCCATTCCTAACCCAGCATGGCTTTAGACAATGCTAATTGCACTATTGCTTGTTCAGTGCTAATATTGCCATGTGAAGCTTTGGTTTATTAAATGACTTTACATGTCAATGCTAACTATATATTTCTAGCAGACACACACGTTACACACACACACACACTCTCACACACACACAGCTCTGGGCCTTGTGGAATTAACACGTTGGGGCGAATGATGGATAGGATCAATGTGAAAAAACAATATCCAGTGGTCCATGGTGCTGGTTCGCTTATTTCCCATGGTGCTCGGCGGGTCAGTTGCCAGCGGGCCTCTGAGTGTGTCTGCGCTCGTTGCCTCGTTTTGCATCTTTTAATATTGCATGGAGCTCATTTAGAGGAAGGAGAACAGGACATATACAAGCAGACATTGACACACACACGCGCGCGCACACACACACACACACACACACACACACGCACACACAGACACACAGACACACAGACACACACACACACACACACTCTGGAGTGTATTTTAGAATGTCGCCAAGAAGCTTCAGATTGATGCATTTTCACATAGCAAATAGGTAAGATGTGTGTGTTTGCTGTTTAAGTGTGTGTGTATGTATCTCAGTGTGTGTGTGTGTTTAAGTATGTGTGTGTGAATGTGTGTGCGTGTGTGCGTGCGTGAGTGTGTGCGTGTGTGCGTGCGTGCGTGTGTGTGTGGTGTTTAAGTGTGTATGTGTGTGTGTGTTAAAGAGAGAGAGAGTGTGTGTGTGTGTATTTGTATATTCCCCAGTCTCACCAAAAATGATGCAAACACCCTTTCCTGCGTTCAGTACTCATCAATCACACTGTCAGTATAATTTATGTGCCACTTCTTGTTGCAATGTCGTTTATTTCTGGGGGAGGAATACTACCGCCACAGCTCTGGGGACAGGGGACTCAGGTTTGCGGCTTACATATCGCATTTAACCCTTCCTAGGACGGACGAGCCAATTCCAGTTGAGGTAATATCTAGATTCAGTATCACATACTGAAAAATAAATAAAAATCACATTTACTGTACCAGGGCCTGAACTGCCATCCCTATGGAGACCAAATGCCTGGTTGAGCTGGTGTTGTAGCCGACTGTAGATTGTCCATAGCCAGACAATCTGGTTAGTAAAATAACAACTATTCCAAACCTCATCAGTTACTTCCCCCAGCCTACCAAAACGATGTTAGTGGTATCAGTGTGCAGCCATGTCATATTTCTGTCTGTCACCAGGGCGACCGGTAGAACCTCTCCCACCCCGTCGGTCAGACGCCGTCTCTGGGGTCCGCGTGACGTCCAGCGGCCGTCTGAAGGACCTGGCTGGTGAGAAGAACCGGTTCTGAAGGTCGGATTGTGATGACCTCACACTTCCTCGCACGCACTCACGCACGCAAGGACACCCATCCACTGCATGCGTGCGTTGTGTCCCATTCACTGGAGACCTAAATGTCTGATGATGGCGGTCAGCATGTAAGGCACACTCTCGGCCCCCACGCCCCCCTGACATCCAGGCTGTCCCAGCAGAACTGATATTCCCAGACGAGGCGAGCTCTGGGTGGCGGCTGACTCTTCAGACCGCGTGGGTCTCATGCGGGCTACTCTAAATGAAGACAGGCGTCTTGTTTTCCGCCATATTGAAGTGCACGCTTCATGCTAATCTCCAGGTTGATTATACTGGTGAGGGGCGGGCCAGGGCAGGTCTCTCCACCCTGGGTGCTCCATACCAGCAACATGATTCAATTATACCTCCCTGTTCTTGCTGGGGGAATTAAGTTACGCCAACCATAATGCATTTCAACAAGCCTCTTGTGTTAAGAACACACTAGCCAACACCACCAGCAAAACACTGACAACCAACTACCAGACTGCCGCAATATCGTCCAGATAGAGAGCAACGCCAAACCATTTCGGGACAAGAACAAGAACAACACTACCTTTGTCAAAACAATTGCTTTTTACCGAACCAAAGTTGAGAATATTATGAGAAAATATTGATTTTTCCCCCCAGTGTCCGTAGGATGGCGCCATGGAAATGAAGTCTGGACGGGAGGTTTATGTCCTGACAGCGCTGTGGAGAAACGTGAGCCGAGGTTTCAGCTGGGCTTTATTGTAAATGCGTTCCCTCTAGATGCTCTGCCAGTGTTCGTTTCCGTCGCCAGGGCAGGAATTAAATGGCCGGGATATCGGCGGATGGAGAGGAGGACTCCAAATGAGCATCCAGGGATACTTTCCCATCATCCTCCTTCATCTTCCTGCGCAAATACAGATCCTAGTGATCCTATGGTCCTAGTGATCCTAGTGGTCCTATGGTCCTAGTGATCCTATGGTCCTAGTGATCCTATGGTCCTAGTGATCCTATGGTCCTAGTGGTCTTAGCGGTCCTAGTGGTCCTAGTGGTCCTAGTGATCCAATGGTCCTAGTGATCCTAGTGGCCCTAGTCCTAGTGGTCCTAGTGGTCATAGTCCTAGTGATCCTAGTGGCCCTAGTCCTAGTGGTCCTAGTGGTCATAGTCCTAGTGATCCTAGTGGTCCTAGTGATCCTAGTGGTCCTAGTGATCCTAGTGGTCATAGTGATCCTAATGGTCCTAGTAGTCCTAGTGGTCATAGTGATCCTAGTGGTCCTAGTGGTCCTAGTGGTCTTAGTGGTCATAGTGATCCTAGTGGTCCTAGTGGTCCTAGTGGTCCTAGTGGTCTTAATGATCCTAGTGATCCTAGTGGTCCTCGTGGTCCTAGTGGTCCTATAGTGATCCTAGTGATCCTAGTGATCCTAGTGATCCTAGTGACCCTAGTGATTCTAGTGGTCCTATAGTGATCCTAGTAGTCCTAGTAGTCCTAGTGGTCCTAGTGGTCCTCTAGTGGTCCTATAGTGGTCCTAGTGATTCTAGTGGTCCTAGTGGTCCTCTAGTGGTCCTATAGTGGTCCTAGTGATCCTAGTGGTCCTAGTGATTCTAGTGGTCCTAGTGGTCCTATAGTGGTCCTATAGTGGTCCTCTAGTGGTCCTCTAGTGGTCCTCTAGTGGTCCTAGTGATCCTAGTGGTCCTATAGTGGTCCTCTAGTGGTCCTCTAGTGGTCCTATAGTGGTCCTATAGTGGTCCTAGTGATCCTAGTGGTCCTATAGTGGTCCTAGTGGTCCTCTAGTGGTCCTCTAGTGGTCCTAGTGATCCTAGTGGTCCTATAGTGGTCCTCTAGTGGCCCTCTAGTGGTCCTATAGTGGTCCTAGTGATCCTAGTGGTCCTATAGTGGTCCTAGTGGTCCTCTAGTGGTCCTCTAGTGGTCCTAGTGATCCTAGTGGTCCTATAGTGGTCCTCTAGTGGCCCTCTAGTGGTCCTATAGTGGTCCTAGTGGTCCTAGTGGTCCTAGTGGTCCGAGTGGTCCGAGTGGTCTTAGTCCTAGTGGTTCTAGCGACCCTAGTGGTCGTAGTGATCTTAGTGACCCTAGTGACACTAGTGATCCTAGTCACCCTAGTGGTCCTAGAGTCCTCCTTATTGGTGAACCTGGATGGAGGATAAACTGCATTGTTTGATGAATATTAAAACATATTTATTTACATAGGATATACATTTGGAAATAGATTGGCTATAGGGTAGTGGGTTTTCCATTCAGTGTGGTTGCAATTGGAGGGGTAAAGATAGGATGTGTGTGTGTGTGTGTGTGTGTGTGTGTGTGTGTGTGTGTGTGTGTGTGTGTGTGTGTGCGTGTGTGTGTGTGCGTGCGTGCGTGTGTGTGTGTGTGTGAATGGTTGTGTTTATCCAGCTGAGACAAACATATCTTATTTTACCAGTGGTACCAGGTTTATTGTCCCATAATACAGGGAGTGCGTATTATTCAGGTTCTGGGGAAAGGGGTGTGATATCTGAGACACAGAGATTGAGTCATACTTGGAGCATTCCACATTATCAACAGTGACAATGCATCAAAAACGTCTTGAGTAATGTACGATGACTATGACCACAGTCATACAGTAGAGATTACTTTGGGCTTCCAGATAGTAACAGAACATGTCTGATGTAACCCGGTCGCAGGCCTACCTCTGTCCGGCCGGGTACTGTAAAACGCGGGTCTGTACACAGACAGTCACTCTGAATAATAGGCCTTCTAGCTGTAAATGTCAGCTCCTTAAATCACCCAGCCCAGTGCCGCGCTCCAGGGAGAGAAAGCTTCAGCACAGCTTAAACTACAGCCAGCCGTTTATTATGTGTATGTTTATAAATCTCTAAGGAGACTCTGCATTCCTTACCACTGTAAGACTGAGAGACAGACAGACAGAGAGACAGACAGACAGACAGACAGACAGACAGACAGACAGACAGACAGACAGACAGACAGACAGACAGACAGTGTGTTTGGGTCTGAATGTCACCGAGGTGTTTATGAAATGGAGGGAGGGTGTGGGAAAGATAACATATGAGGAAACACACACACACACACACACACACACACACACACACACACACACTTTACCAAGTAGATCAGACAGCACCTGAGAACCCCTGCAAGGATATGATTAGGAAGAAAGAGACTACTTATTAAAATGTGGAGAGCTGAGATATAGAAGTGCTAGAGCAAGTACGAAATGATTTGTTGCTCACAGAAATGCACAGCCTGTCCAACAGAGATACTGCAGAAAAACACAAACAGACAAAAAAGAGTGAAGTATGACAGCAAGAACCGACAGAATACAGTGTGGCCAGATAGAGAAATGATAAAGGTCACAATGACTTTGGATTCCAGTGGCAGCTTAAGTGGATAGTTTTAAATAACACACACACACACACACACACACACACACTGACTCACTCACTCACTCACTCAGGCATGCAAACGCACAAACACACACACACACACACACACACACACACACACACACTCACTCACACAGGCATGCAAACGCACACACACACACACACACACACACACACACACGCACACACACAACCCGACTCACCTGTCCTGTCATACAGGTGTGCTGTTATCTGTCACACTACCCCCTCCTCCACCAGAGCGCCCTTTTGTTGCGCACAGTTAACAGGAACACTCCCCTGACGGTGAATTCCTCAGCCATTAAGAGTGTCTGGCCACACTGGCTGTCCACGGGCAAAATAACTCCTCCGACTGCAGATCAGTCAAAATAATCAAATCAGCCCTTTCATCCTGCTCTTTTTACAGGCCCCTCCCAGAGATTTATGGCTAACAGCAGGGACTCACTGTAATCCAATATATATACATGCATTTTATGTAGCAGAGTGCTTTTACTCTCTTCATTCACCTCATAAAAGATGGCACATTCCTCCGTTTTATTCAAACGTTGCTCTTTTTATGTTTGGCTGCAGGGTTAGGGCATGTGCTCTCTCTCTTTCTTCCCTTCTTTCTTTCTCTTCAATCCTTTTTTCTCTCCCCGTGTCCCTCCTCGCCCCCCCTTTCAGCTATCGTCTGAAGCGCTGCGCACACTTCAAAACAAGTGCACACCCAGGTCAACAGACACACAGAAATGACATAAAGAAACACACACGCACACACACACACACTCTCTCTCTCTCTCTCTCTCTCTCTCTCTCTCTCTCTCTCTCTCACACACACACACACACACTCACAGGTCTATTCCCGGTGCCCCAGGCTGGTCTGGTTTCTCTCAGGTACTGTGGAGAGTTTGGCAGGAGAGGCGGAGGAAAGCGCATCTCGTGGGCCGCCCCACGGGGCCGCCAGACCTGCCTGTGCGCCTCTGGCGTTCCCCTAGCGTGGATCTACCCTTAAGCACTGATCCTGGGCCAGTAACAGGGGGAAAAAGAATTCAGTCAAAATATGCAATGAAAACGATGACTATCGAGGATTGAATATATTGATTTTAGGGACGAAATGCTAACACGGGCCGGCGTCAGAACAGAACTTATTTCAATGCTATTATGGTGCCTCAACCCAACCCAACCCAACCCAATCCAATCCAATCCAATCCAATCCAATCCAATCCAATCCAATCCAATCCAATCCAATCCAATCCAATCCTAATCCTAATCCTAATCCAACCCAACCCAACCCAACCCAACCCAACCCAACCCAATCCTAACCCACCACCCACGGCTGCAGACTCCCTCTGAGCTGCTCCTGATTCAGGCACATCTGTATGGTGAGGGAGGGACGTCCATGTTGGCGCAACTGTTAGCGTGTCCACCTCACAAGTGGGAAAGAAAAAAAAAGCATTTTTCAGCTAAATTGGTTCACATAAGATTTTTCAGAGTTGCTCCAGTGTTATTGTGAACATCAATTATTTTTAGTATTGGTTTCAAAGATGTTGTGACCAAAGACAAAGGTATTTCCACAATACTTGCACAAACGGGGAAAGAAATCATTTGTATGAATTTTCAAAATGTAAAAGTGTGTTTTCGAACCCCGCCCCGGGCGAGCCCCTTAACATGGGTTACACCTGGAGGGTGGAGGGGTGTTGCTGGTGCTCCAGGGAGGGTGGAGGGTGGAGGGTGGAGAGGTGTGGCTCGGTGGATAAACTCTCTCTCTCTCTCCTCGCTGGCTTTATTGAACATTTGAATGAATAATGGCATTGTCACAGACTGGGCAATTAACACCAACACTGGTTTATTAAAGAAGAGGGATGGAGGGAAGGGGGAGGGAAGCAGAGGATGATGGCTGGGGAGGGAGAGGGATAGGGGGAGGGGGAAGAGGGTGACTATGGTAGCAGGGGGTTGGGGAGGTGGAGGTTTGGATGGAGGGTTGGAGAGGTGGAGGATTGGGGAGATGGAGGGTTGGGGAGGTGGAGGGTTGGAGAGGTGGAGGGTTGGGGAGGTGGAGGGTTGGGGAGATGGAGGGTTGGGGAGATGGAGGGTTGGGGAGGTGGAGGGTTGGAGAGGTGGAGGGTTGGGGAGGTGGAGGGTTGGGGAGATGGAGGGTTGGGGAGGTGGAGGGTTGGGGAGATGGAGGGCTGGAGAGGTGGAGGGCTGGAGAGGTGGAGGGTTGGAGAGGTGGAGGGTTGGGGAGATGGAGGGTTGGAGAGGTGGAGGGTTGGGGAGATGGAGGGTTGGAGAGGTGGAGGGTTGGAGAGGTGGAGGGTTGGGGAGGTGGAGGGTTGGGGAGATGGAGGGTTGGGGAGGTGGAGGGTTGGGGAGATGGAGGGCTGGAGAGGTGGAGGGCTGGAGAGGTGGAGGGTTGGAGAGGTAGAGGGTTGGAGAGGTAGAGGGTTGGAGAGGTGGAGGGTTGGGGAGGTGGAGGGTTGGGGAGGTGGAGGGTTGGGGAGGTGGAGGGTTGGGGAGATGGAGGGTTGGAGAGGTGGAGGGTTGGGGAGGTGGAGGGTTGGGGAGATGGAGGGTTGGGGAGATGGAGGATTGGGGAGATGGAGGGTTGGAGAGGTGGAGGGTTGGAGAGGTGGAGGGTTGGAGAGGTGGAGGGTTGGGGAGATGGAGGGTTGGAGAGGTGGAGGGTTGGAGAGGTGGAGGGTTGGGGAGGTGGAGGGTTGGAGAGATGGAGGGTTGGAGAGGTGGAGGGTTGGGGAGGTGGAGGGTTGGGGAGATGGAGGGATACAGCGAGAAAGGAAAGAGACTGAGAAACAAGGGAATCAACGGAGGGAGGGACAGGCTCCAGGCTTCAGACAGACAGACAGACAGACAGACAGACAGACAGACAGACACACACACACACACACACACACACACACACACACACACACACACACACACACACACACACAGTCAGACACAGACAGACAGACAGACAGGCAGACAGGCAGACAGGCAGGCAGGCAGACAGACAGACAGACAGACAGACAGACAGACAGACAGACACCATCATCATCATCATCATCATCGCCGATCACTTGAGACGAGTATGATTGTCCTCCTGTCGGTGGGTCTGGTCATTTGCGAGTCTTCAGTTGGCTTTAGAGACCGATCCTTGATCCACAGGTTCTATTGCAGTGGAGGCATGTGAATAATAATAATAATAATAATAATAATAATAATAATAATAATATAATAATAATAAACTTTATTTGTATAGCACCTTTCATACAAATAAATGCAGCTCAAAGTGCTTATGGTTGAATGGTTGTTCTGGTAGTGGTAATTTGAGAAGCTGTTTTGGTAGTGGATCTCTCCCTTCTTTGTTGCCTTTGTGCTTCAGCGGCATGGTGAAGGTCT
Organism: Borostomias antarcticus; assembly: GCF_949987555.1. NCBI lineage: Eukaryota > Metazoa > Chordata > Actinopteri > Stomiiformes > Stomiidae > Borostomias > Borostomias antarcticus. The sequence continues at coordinate 6,310,450 of NC_140258.1, forward strand.
TTTTCTAGTTGCTCTGTGCCTTCATGCACCATCCTGCTCCACATGTCTCTATTGAGAGCAGCCTCAGCGGAACTTTCTCAGGTGGGTTTTGATGTTGTCCTTGTACTGCTTCTTCTACCCCCCTCGAGTGCGTTGGCCATCCTTCAGCTAGCCATAAAGCATTTGTTTCGCGGTTGTTTGGCATACGTACAGTATGATGTGGCCTGTCCGTCGTAACTGGTGTCGGGTGACAGTTGTGGAGATGCTGGAGATGTTGGCTTCCTTCAAGACTGATGTTAGTTCAACTCTCTTCCCAGCTGATCCGGACTGAGACCCACATTATCCTTCAGCAGGGTTTGTCCATCTTTGGAGCAGAGGGGGTTCAGGCCTCGGTTGCTGGGCCCATATACATCTTTGGTGGCATTGAAGAAACCCTTGATGTCCCCAGAGTCAGCAAGCCTCTGGACTTCCAGAACCTTCTCCATCCACCATTGGCTCTTCAGCTCTCTCACCCTGCTCTGGACAGGTGCTTTTGCCTGCATTTTGGCCCTACAGTTGATGTCATTCTGCCAAGAGCAAAAGCCTTTCCTTTTGACATCGATTAGGTGTTGTATTTCGATATTACTATCATCGAACCAGTCCTGATGTTTCCTGGTCTTGTAGCCAATGGTATCCCTGCTGGTCTCAAATAATATGGTCTTTAAAGCCTCCAGTACTCTTCCACCCCCTCAGGACATGCTTCAAGGAGTCTCTCTCAGGGTGTTTTGAAGATGTGGTACCTTGTTTATGTCTTCCAGACTGTCACTGTTGAATTTTGGGCTGATCAATTTCCTTTGTGTCCTCCTTTTCTGCCTTAGCTGGATGTTCATTGTGGAGCGAATGAGGCGATAGTCTGTCCAGCGTTGGTCCGTGCAGGTCAAGGCCCTGGTGATGTTAACGTCTTTGCGATCCCTGGCCCTGGCAATCACATAGTCAATGAGACAGGCAGATATACACAAATACACACACACACACACACACACACACACACACAAACAGACCGTGTGTCCCTCACTGGGTCAAAGAGAGCCCATGAAGAGTTCTGCTGCGTGACATCTGACATGATGAAGACTGCTGAGTGCTGTGGCCAGGAGGGGATATGGAATGTTTCACTCTCACAATCGACTTTATCTCCACCACTTATTTTATTCTCTCTTCTCTCTATCTTCTCTCTATCCTCTTCGGCCTATCTTCCATCCTCTTCTCTCTACATATTATACGGCATACTGTACTTATGGCCAGGGAACTCCCTCCCTCTCTTTCTCCATCATGCCCTGTAAAGCATGTTGCTCTCTCTTTCTCTCTCTCTCTCTCTCTCTCTCTCTCTCTCTCAGTCTCCCTCCTCAGCCTGTCTGTTCTAACATCTGAACTGCTATGAAAACACAGTGGTTATTTGGGCTTTGCTGGAAATCAGTCAGCAGCGATGGGAGATCAATGGGAAAGAAAATAAATCCAGTCTGGAGGAATTTGGTTTGGAACGTGGCCGCCCCCTATGACCAGAACCCACAGCAGAACTGCAGAGAGATGGACGCAGAGACGTGGCTCTGTGAATTATGGGAAACATGGTTTATGTCCGTGTGTGTGTGTGTGTTCGTGTGTGTGTGTGTGTGTGTGTGTGTGTGTGTGTGTGTGTGTGTGTGTGTGTGTGTGCGTGCGTGAGCATGTGTGTGTGTGTGCGTGTGTGTGTGTGTATGAAATGGGCTTCACTTGGCCTTGCATGTTTGAACCCGTCTCCACATCCTGCCCCGCCCCCCCCCCCCCCCCCCCCCCCACACTCCCAGTGAGTATCAGCCTGCTGCTCCAGACAGCTCTGTGTGTTTGTGTACCCACATTCATAGATAAGTAAGACATGCTCGACTCGTGACTCACCCTGGTCCACTCTTGGCCATTTCACAGTCCTGCCATGTTGCTCTTGTGGTGCCACGGCACTCAGAGTGTCCCCGCGGTGCCCCCACAGTGGCACGGACGCACATAAAGGACGTATTGTTAGTCCGGCTTGGGAACGACGGTGGTCGGGGACATTAATAGCCAGAGCTCCATAATTTCTTTCCATTTCCTCCCCATTCAGGTTTCAGGGAAATCTTGAAGGCAGTTTGGTGGCCATTGATAAATACTACTGGAAAGCTTCATTCGTCGCAAAAGGAATGAAAGTATTTTATGCATTTCCAGTAGTTAAGACGTCATTATACTGTATATTCGTTTTGAAAATTCATACAAATGATTTCTTTCCCCGTTTGTGCATGTATTGTGGAAATACCTTTGTCTTTGGTCACAACATCTTTGAAACCAATACTAAAGGTAATTGATGAGGTATGTTCACAATAACACTGGAGCAACTCTGAAAAATCTAATCTGAACCAATTTAGCTGCAAAATGTTGTTGTTGTTGCTGTCATCAAGCTGACGTGTCTCAGTCTGCCACAGGAGAGACAGATGGTAGAGTTCATTTCCCCGGAGAGAGAGAGAGAGAGCCTCCTGATCTTCCCAGGTGTCGGTGTGAGGAGGGAGGAGCACAGTACAGCCATCCCATCCACCCACACACACACACACACACACACACGCACACACACACGGACACACACACGCACACGCACACACACACACACGCACACACACACGCCCGCACGCACACACACACGCACACACGCACGCACACACGCACACATACACACACACACACGCACACACACACACACACACACACACGCACACACACCTATCCTCCTCGCATGAACATGCAGCACCTCCTCCCAGACAGACGCCCCCAGCTCCAGGCTGTTTGTGTGGCTATGCGCAGCCTGCAGAGAACGGAGCGGTGCGTGCCGCCGCCGCGCCTGCAGTCATTACCCCTAGCCTCTGCTTTGTGTTAATTATCAAACCCACAACGACCTTGGTTATTGTCTAATTAGTCTAAACGAGGTGACAGAATGCCTATTAGAGCTGTCTTAAGTTACTAAGCTAAACAAATTCTTAGACGGCTCTATAGTTAACTATGTTTGGAAGAGACATCTTTGTATTGTGTTTATACATTCAGTGTGTCACAAATGGAGTTGGGGGAAGAACTCATTCATTTTCAATTTTCAATAAACTGAATGAGCTATTTCTTTGCTATTAGAAGGAGAGTAATAACAGCACAACCAAAGCTACACTGTTCATGCATGTTATGTTACGCAGACAGTATTATTAAGAATTAATTTTTTTGGTTGCTAAATTATTATCCAGAAACACACTGTTAAAGCGTTTCAGTCAGGAGGTATGAAGACATTGAGGCAACAAGGCCTCTGTTTCAACTGAAGTGAGGCTGACTTGCATCATGAATCAGTGATTCCCCCCCTGCTTCAGTCTCCGGGCTATCTCCCATCCCTTCCTTTATCTTTATGTAAAACACACATTGTGAAAGGTCAGTAGGGTGTGTGTGTGTGTGTGTGTGTGTGTGTGTGTGTGTGTGTGTGTGTGTGTGTGTGTGTGTGTGTGTGTGTGTGTGTGTGTGTGCGTTTGTGCGTGCGTGCGTGCGTGTGACTGCATATGTGTCTGAAAGTGTGCAAATGTGTGTGTATGTGTGTGTGTGTGTCTGTCTCCCATGCATGCTGTGCTGGTTGAGAGGTGCTGCATTGTGCCTGAGGGGCTGCCGAGGACAGGGCAGCAGACTAGCAGGCAGCCGGGCGCCTCAGAAAGAGGTCACATCCATATTCATCACATCGGACATGCACATGGACGCCACTTCTAACATGCCGTGACAGAGGGGAAGTTGAGTCGAGGTGAAGGAGGAGCAGAAGACGAGAGAAAGGGAAGACAACGGAGGTGTGAGAGATGCTGTGGTCTCTCTTGGTCAAACCACATACCTACCAAGGTGGGGTCATTTGTGACTGACCTGAACAAGTGCATAGATGGACAGACACAACTCAGCTGGATGAAGATCGACTGGTGAGGCTAGCCTGGATGAGGGACAGACAAATGTACAGAGATAGACAGACTGGTGGATAGACTGAGAGACGGACAGAGACAGACAGAGACAGACAGAGACAGACAGAGACAGACAGAGACAGACAGACTGGTGGATAGACTGAGAAACGGACAGAGACAGACAGAGACAGACAGACAGACAGACAGACAGACAGACAGACAGACAGACAGACAGACAGACAGAAAGACTAGTTGATAGACAGAGACACGGACAGACAGGCAGAGACACAGACAGAGACAGACAGACTGGCGGATAGACAGAGAGACAGACAGCCACACGAGAAAAAATCAGACCAAAAATAACCCTTTGACATGACACTTAAACCCCTCAATAGTGTAGCCTGCGTTTGACAATGGCAGCCCTCACTGTCTAGCTGTCATAAATTAAGTGGTCTAATGATGCTCCAACTGTATGGAGCAAGACAAGACTGTCTGGGGGGGGGGGGGGGGGGGGCTTACAGGATCAGGGGCCAGGGTGTGGGGGGGTTATCAGTAACCTAACTCCCCCCATTCAGACAATATGGGCCAAACCCTCTGGCTGTCTCCCTGTAGTCTTAATTCCAACAAAGGTTGAAAAGCAACATCGGGGAGCTTCCCGGAGAGAGCACTAATTACCATATCAGTTTCCCTCAGTCAGGAACTGGGATGAGTCGTATACCTTAGAGGGTGGCATCAAAGAACAGGAGAGGCACTCTGAAACAAGTACAACATACAGTAGGGGTCAAATCAAGGATTTAGAATTGGTTCCAATTAACACATTTTTAAGGGCACATTCGTTTTCAAATTGTGGCCAAACTGGATATATTTACACAGTTTATAGTGCACTATCGACAAGTTAAAGAAGCTGCAACTCTACCGATGTGCTACAATTGGTTTGTAAGGGTTACTAGAGAGGAGAACTGCCTACATAAAGTTCGACACAATTCACATCATATATTGACAAATGGAATAGAATAAAAACAAAATAGAATAAAACAAACAAATGTGAAATGTGCATTACTCTCAAGTAGTTCCAGGAAACTAGGAGTAATGGGACACATGTATTATCCGTGGAGCAGTGGTGCGCCGTCCGCCCTAACCTCCAGTTTGCCTGGAACAGTGGGGAACCCTCCTCCATCACCCTAAAGAGCTCCTCTCAGCTTAACCGTCATCCCCGACTCAAGCCAAACCACGGGGGCTCCCTGTGCCGCCCGTCAGCGGCTGTAACTCTAGCGCTACAATTGCCTTTTGACGATGTAACCGGTGTTGTTTTAAGAGGGCCCCCCGAAAAAAATGATTTAATAATTTTTCTCTTTCTCACTTACTTTTCCCAGCATGGGAGCCGAGAGAGTGAGAGAGAAGGAGAGAGAGAGAGGAGGAGAGAGAGTAGACATTCCAGACAGTGAAGGAGGAGAGACATTACAGTATACATTTCTAGACCAGAGGGGAGGAAGGCGCTTACAAGGCCGTTCTGAACAGGATCTCTGGGTTCTGGGAAGCCGTGTTCAGGATCCTCCTCTCCACCAGTCCTCTGGGCTCAAATGGGAGCCAGGGTTTTTCATTAATAGACATCAGCTGACATTATACACCCAACACCCCGCACTAACATTATACACCCAACACCCACACTAACATTATACACCCAACACCAACACTAACATTATACACCCAACACCCACACTAACATTATACACCCAACACCCACACTAACATTATACACCCAACACCCGCACTAACATTATACACCCAACACCCACACTGACATTATACACCCAACACCCACACTGACATTATACACCCAACACCCCGCACTAACATTATACACCCAACACCCACACTAACATTATACACCCAACACCCACACTGACATTATACACCCAACACCCACACTGACATTATACACCCAACACCCACACTGACATTATACACCCAACACCCGCACTAACATTATACACCCAACACCCACACTAACATTATACACCCAACAACCCACACTGACATTATACACTCAACACACACACTAACATTATACACCCAACACCCACACTGACATTATACACCCAACACCCACACTGACATTATACACCCAACACCCACACTAACATTATACACCCAACACCCCCGCGCTGACGTCGCTGTGAGGATCTGGGTCACGTCGCCCGGTCGCTTTTCTGGGGGACTTTTATTTCGTTAGCCGATAGCTCAGCTGTAAAAACTGCAACCTGTTAGTTTCCCTACACATCTGCTTCTCTATGATCGGGTGACGCACGCTCGCGCACACACACACACTCAAAGCATTCAAGACCTCAGGTGACCTGTCTCTGTAAATTATAAACAGACTGCACTTATATAGCGCTTTTATCCAAAGCCAATGGCGGGGTTGAGTGTCTTGCCCAAGGACAATTCGACATGTGGACAGGAGGAGGCGGGATTCGAACCGCCGGCCCTACGATCATTGGACGACTCGCTCTACCACTAAGCCACAGCCACCCCTTGGTTTGTGTGAGTGAATAACATCCAGCCATCTCTCCTTCTCCTCTACGTCACCTTCCCTCTCCTCATTAAGGGAGTACTGTCCTCGCACCCTGCTTCCATCACAGGCTGACACCCACTTGAGCCCTCTGAAGAGCTGTGTATATACGGCCAAAAGTGGCATTACTGTTACAGTGTGTCCCCTTACCCATCGTCATTAGTCACCGGTCTGACAGGGAACCAGTGTGGGTTAATAGGCCGGGCGTCACCACAGGGGCGTCATCTCTACTGTAACCCGTTGTTTATTGCTGACTATCGTTACAGGATGGTCTCTGTTCCCACTGGCGCTGATATGAGAGATTAACTATTAGCATTGTAGCAAGGCATGATGGGATGAATCAATGCTGTATTTATTTACACTATCTGCAGTTGCGTTTCATAACGCCTTGTTGTCTTATATGTCTGGAGATGTACCGCGCTCAAGCTTACACAGTATTTGTAGATGTGAAGCATCAGTTGGTTTCCCCTTGTCTTGTCCCTTTGATGTCCAAAAGGTCAAAGGTGAAGAGAGGACAAAATAGCGGCGTCTCTGTGCTCAAGGACTGTGCGTCTACAGTACACTATCTCTCTATGACTCAGCCATGACTGACGACAAAGGCAGCAGACGGGCTGCTTTGTCACCGAGGTCCGTTCTGTTTCAGATTAGCTAGCTGTTGTAATTGAATCGTCCAGTTTGGGGACGTTCGTTCTGAGATCAAAGGGTATAAGGGCAGTGAGACTGATATCTCTCTGAGCCTCATCCCCTCCAAAGAAGTAGGAACAGATGCCAGTGTTCCTCCATTACACTGTACCTCACCCCTGCCTACCCAACCTGAATGATAATACTGACCAACATCATTTATGCAAATGTAATTAGGGCCAGGAACATGATAGCAGGGTGACGACTCTAAACATTCAATTAAAATATTGAGTTTCTGCAGATTTAATCTAAAGCTAATAAATGACGAGGAAGAAGAGGGGTGAGCCAGGGAGGAGTGAGGGAGGAGTAAGGAGTGAGGGAGGGAGGAGGGAGGAGAGGAGTGAAGGAGGAGTGATGGAGGAGGGAGGAGTGAAGGAGGAGTGAGAAAGGAGTGAGGGAGTAGTGAGAGAGGAGTGAGGGAGTAGTGAGAGAGGAGTCAGAGAGGAGTAAGAAGTTAAGGAGGAGTGAGAGAGGAGTGAAGATGGAGTGAGGGAGGAGTGAAGGAGGAGTGAGAGAGGAGTCAGAGAGGAGTAAGGAGTGAAGGAGGAGTGAGAGAGGAGTGAGAAAGAGTTGAGGGAGGAGTGAAGATGGAGTGAGGAGTGAAGGAGGAGTGAAGGAGGAGTGAGGGAGGAGTGAGGGAGGAATGAAGGAGGAATGAAGGAGGAGTGAGGGAGGAGTGAAGGAGGAGTGAAGGAGGAGTGAGGGAGGAGTGAGGGAGGAATGAAGGAGGAGTGAAGGAGGAGTGAAGGAGGAGTGAGGGAGGAGTGAGGGAGGAATGAAGGAGGAGTGAGGGAGGAGTAAGGGAGGAGTGAAGGAGGAGTGAGGGAGGAGTGAGGGAGGAGTGAAGGAGGAGTGAGAGAGGAGTGATGGAGGAGTGAGGGAAGAGTGAAGGAGTGAGAGAGGAGTGAAGGAGGAATGAAGAGGAGTGAAGGAGGAGTGAGGGAGGAATGAAGGAGGAGTGAGGGAGGAGTGAGGGAGGAGTGAGGGAGGAATGAAGGAGGAGTGAGGGAGGAGTGAGGGAGGAGTGAGGGAGGAGTGAAGGAGGAGTGAGGGAGGAGTGAAGGAGGAGTGAGGGAGGAGTGAGGGAGGAGTGAAGGAGGAATGAAGGAGGAATGAAAGAGTGAAGGAGGAGTGAAGGAGGAGTGAAGGAGGAGTGAGGGAGGAGTGAGAGAGGAGTGAAGGAGGAGTGAGGGAGGAGTGAGGGAGGAGTGAGGGAGGAATGAAAGAGTGAAGGAGGAGTGAGGGATGTTCATGCTGTGCACTGGGCCTTGGCCATGGGGACTGGGATTAGGCCAGGGGAGTAAGTGAACACAGGGTGAGGCAGACAGACGTAAAGCACTGGGAACTCCCCAGCCCCCTCTGACGACCCCCGCCCCCTCCATGGATCTCCCCCCCCCCCCCCCCCCCCGCCCCAATGGAACTCCTCAACTCCCCCGATGAACATCAAAGGCGTTCTGAGGAGGGCTCTCAGATTTCAGGTTGGCCACGGACCTCGTGAGAGAGTTGGGAGTTGAGAGCGAGGAGTTTCAGAGCTGGCAGGCGAGCATATGATGAGTCTTTTATGGTTCCCTCCAAATATGACCCCTTCAGAGAGCCCTTAGATGAGGCCAAATATAGAGCACACTAGCGAAGTGTCTCAAGTGGAAAGAGCAGCATTTGTTCAACCCCATGCCCTACCTGCTGGCTTTGGCTGGGAGTGAAAACAGAAAAAAACATCCAGATTTTTCTTCTTAGGGATAGTTAGACTATGTTACTAGGTAAATATACAAAATTAGCTTACTCAAGCTAACCTTGGTTTTTGTGCGTGTCCTCTTGTTTCACTGTTGTTATTGTTCCACCCCCTAACAACAAACATATGGTAAATGAATTTGAACCCTCATCTTGCTAGTTCCTGAACCACATCAAAGGGACAGAGATGTTGGTGACACTGGCTCGTAATGAGGTACAGTAACAAGCGACGAGTTTCTTATTTACAGTTCGTGAGCCTCTTGTTTTGGGAGGGGCGAGTGGTGGAGGCTCATCGCGCCAGACGTGGCGCTGACTGAGGTGTTTCCAAGGCGATAAACCTTTCACTCTAAAGGTGACGAGTGGTTGGGAAAATGGTTGGATGGTTCACACTATTACATGCACATACACATGCTAGTACACACACACACACACACACACACACACGTACAAACACGGTCACACATACATGCGCACGCACACACAAACACACAACTGTAAATGATCATATATTCCATCAAAAACATTTCTATGCAAATCTCCTAGACACAATCCAATTAAATGTAGGCTATATTTCATATGTACATGCACAAAATCTCCAGTTATGTGTTCATAATACACATTTCTGGACCTCGTGGACATTTCACCACCACTTCAGACACACAAATTCAACACCCTGGAGCACAGTCACCAAACCTTTCTGCAAACAAACACTTTACATACTGTTCAGCATTTAGAAACATTCAATCCAGCACGTATGTGCTCACACACACACACAGACACACACACACACACAAACACGCACGCACACACCACACACACACGCACACACCACACACACTCACGCACGCCTATGTGCTCTCTCTCTCTCTCTCTCTCACACACACACACACACACACACGACACACACGACACACACACACACACACACACCCACACACACACGACACACACACACACACACACACACACGTGGTCTCATAGGTGAAGACATGCGGAGGTGGATGGCTGCCTGCTCTCTCTAGTCAATTTAACGTGTCTAGAAAGAGGATCCACACCAGTGCACTCGTTACAGTAGCTGTGTTTCCACCCCTGCTCACACACACAAGCCTGCTGGAGGTAGCTGTGTTTCCACCCCTGCTCACACACACAAGCCTGCTGGAGAACGCTGCTCACACTGCTGCCGAGTGTGAAGAACATACACACTACATTATCAAGTTGCCTTATTGTCAAGAACAACACGTTTTCTTAGCAGTTGTTAGCAATGAGCTGAAGTTATGGAACTGACACTTTTAAGTTATGTGAAATGTTTAAAAGGTTTGACGTTCTGAAATTCTCCTTCTGTGAAGGACTGGACTGGGCTGGGCTGGGCTGACAACTGGGTTTGTGTTTGAAAGACTGTAAACTCTTCTGATCTGGTACAGGTAATCAACCCATAAACACACCATTGGTACATGCTCTCTCTCTCTCTCTCTCTCTCTCTCTCTCTCTCTCTCACACACACACACACACACACACATACACACACACACACACTCTCTCTCTCTCTCTCTCTCTATCTCTTTCTCTCTCTCTCTCTCTCTCTCTCTCTCACACACACACACACATACACACACACACACACACACACACACACACACACTATCTCTCTCTCTCTGTCTCTCTCTCTCTCTCTCTCTCTTTTACTCTCTCTCTCTCTCACACACACACACACACACACACAACTCTCTCTCTCTCTCTCTCTCTCTCTCTCTCTTTTACTCACCTTCACAATGCCATTTTCCCACTTGGTTTCTATGTAGAAACATGGCTGTATATGTAAATGGTTTTACGATCTCATTGTCCCAGTTCTTTTGTTAACATCACATTAGCATTCCCTCTCAAAGGAGAATTCATAGAAAATGTACAAAAAAGGTGTATGCTTAATGAATACATTACACTAAGGAGGTTCCACTGGCTGTGCTTGCTCTACACAGGAATGCATAATGTTGAAACATGACCCGTTTTCTGCTGTATTTCCATCACCATGGTCCCTGTGGTTCTAACTGCTATTTTGTTTCACTTAGTTCAGCATTTTAAAGCAGAATATTGTGATGAATGAGATCCCTGTATGAATCCCTGTATGAATCCCTGTATGAATCCCTGTATGAATCCCTTTATGAATCCCTGTATGAATCCCTGTATGAATCCCTGTATGAATCCCTGTATGAATCCCTGTATGAATCCCTGTATGAATCCATGTATGAATCCAGGTATGAATCCATGTATGAATCCCTGTATGAATCCATGTATGAATCCCTGTATGAATCCGTGTATGAATCCCTGTATGAATCCATGTATGAATCCCTGTATGAATCCATGTATGCATCATGTATGTATACTGGAGGAGGTGCTGCAAGAACAGCATGGATAAAATGGGGCCCATTTGATTATTTTGAAGATGCCAGGAAATGAGTGGATTGGGTGGGGGGGTCCTTTTGAATTTTGATTATTTATTAGCTTTAGGGTTAGGGTTATTCGCTTTTTAGCTACTTTATAGAGTAGTAATATATATATATATATATTCACAAGTCAACACTGGGAAGTCACTGGGAAGTCAAGTCAAGTCCTAAGTCCTAAACTTTCAAGTCCTTTCGAGTCAATTTAAAGAGATGATCCAGGTTATAGTTATAGCCACTAAGCACATGTAGTCATGTCTACTGTTTATGGTAAACATTACAAAAATCAGAAAATTGCATGATCTGAGCAATAAATTGGAATTAACTCGTCCTCAGCTTGTCTCGGTTTCGAAAAGCTGGATCCTTCTCGACAATTCGCCTGCCGCTTCTAAATAGCATTTATTTGGGTTTGGGGGAAAGTATCAAGTAATTTCAATTTTTTTTCTGCCAACGTTTTATCTATTTTAACTTATAACTAAATCTATTTTAACTCGACAAGTAGACATTTTGAACTTAACTTGGATGTAAGGAATTGATGGAGAATATATTGGTTGTGTTTAGAGCTCCCATTTTGCCACACACACACACACACACACACACACACACACACACACACGCACACACACACACACACACACACACACACTAATTACCTACGTCTCTCATTATGAATGCCCTTATATTTTATTTAGCTACACAACATTAACCAGTAAGGCCCCCACCTTCTCCCTGTCCCCCGTGCCCGCAGGAGGCCTGAAGGTGGCAGACAGACTGACAGGGGCGGGGCAGAGGAAGGTCGGGGGGGGGGGGGGGGTAGAGAAAAGTGAGACGGGAGGGTTGGGGGGGGGTGGGAGGGGGGGTCACAGACCTGGTGTCTTTTCTGTGTCAGAGCTGAGGAGCTGAGATGAGTACACCCGCCCCGCCCCCCACCCTGCTGTGCTTTCATCTCCCACCAGGTTTACATCAGTGTACCAGGGTGCTCTCACCTCCCAACAACCCCCCCCCTTCTCACCTTCAGCTAACGCTAACAGCTAACAGCAGGCCCTGAAGACAAGCTGGGTGAGTGGAGCAGATGATGAGCGACGCCTTGAACACTTGCTGGTGATGCACGCTTATCTAGCGCGTTGTGTACCTGCTGCTGCTGGTGTGATTGGGTGTGTTTGGGATCACAGGAAGCTGGGAGCGGTAGTGCTGTATATGAATGTGTGACTGGGTGTGTTTGAGATCACAGGGGACTGGAAGCTGGTGGTGACACCAAGGCTGAGGTGATATTTATCTACTTAGCGTCACGTGACCACACCTCAGTGACAGAGCCATCATAACATCTGGGATTGTTCCTCTTTCAAAGTTGTTGTTTTTTGGAGGGAGGGGGGTGACAAATGACGGTCCTCACGTTCAAACGTATGTTGAAACACACAGTAGACTAGTCTGGGATCTTTCTGAAAATGAAAGGTTCAGTCATAACACAGAAAATAAACGTCTCTAATCTTCGTCTTTTACTTCACACCCACGGTCAACAAATGACCCAGTCACTCTCCTTTTGCAATAAACTAAACCGCCGTGGGCTGGATGGTTTTGTAAAAGCCAAACACAAAAAATCCGTCTTGGTGTTACAAAGATGACAATGTATGCCAGTTATGACTTGCATATGATTTAAATAGCATATTGGACTTGCTGTTATATAAACAGTGTTCTTCAGTGTGCAGCTGCAGAACGGAACCCCCAGCAGGAGCCTTCTACGGGCCTCTGCATCACCGACGCCCATGTAAGGGCATGGAGGCTGACGCCCAACTGTTATCCTTGCTCTGGGGGCGGAGCTACAGGTAGCCGTGTCCAGCCCATTGGCACTATTTCATCCTGAACATGTTGCCAAGCGACAGTGGTGGTGATGAGTGAGGCGTTGGAATGTGGGCGCAGATCAGCTCTTTGACACGTGGGATATTTCGCAGATTGTTCATGTTTTTCCGTCGTTTGTTGCTGTCTTTTAGCCATTTGCAAAGTGGCATGAAAATCTCTCTAAATTGGGTGTGATGTACCGTACAGTACAATATTTACTATTGTGGCTTACAGTATATTGAAAGAAAGCTGAAGAAACATTTGTCATTGTTACAGTATTTGCTCTGTGACTGAACCTGAATAAGAGTTACAGCTTGAGGTCTTGGGTTATGGTAGGGTTATGCAATTGTCCCACTGTAAACTGTACATACTAACCTGACCAACAAAAGCAATTTATTCCAAAAGGAACGTTTGACCACACAAGCCCTCAGCTCCGGAGCTCACGGTGAACTCAACATGGCTCTCCCCAGCCATGGAGTCACTGGTGGGCACGCAGTATTTATTTACAGTGTCTGCCTCTCGCATGCCTTCCCAGTGAGGCCATGCTCCAGGCCCTGGGCTGCCAGCGTGAGTCCCAGCACTCACAAGAACCCAGCCAAGCCCCCTGAGAACCAGCACTCACAAGAACCCAGCCAAGCCCCCTGAGAACGGCCTTCTAAGGCTGTCAGTACAAAGGTGAAACAATGGAAATCTATGAGGTAAAGACACGGCTATGCTGCTAATACGGCTTGATTACGATAAGAACGTCATAGTGTCCAAATTGACTGAGGTACTTCGGTTTAAAGGGTTTGCTTTGGACCTCATGCTACTGTATGCACAATATCAATGGTGTTTGATATTTCAATTAAGAAAAGCACTCGTACACATCCAGGTTTGGTGGTGCTGGTCAAAGCAAGCCAAGTTCACAAAATAATATGAGGAGTAAACCCCCCCCCCTGGGATGGAACGGCCCACGCCACCAGAGACTGAGGCGAAGGAGCCTCCGGGGACGAGAGCGCCGGACTGGGGTGGCGTGTGGGGTCCCTCTCCAGGAAGGTTTTACTCATTATTTTTGGATCTTGGTGTTTAATATTTGTTTTAAACAAAGGGAAGTAAAGTCTATTAAGTCTTGTCTTTCATTGTGTCCTGTTTGTGTTAGTCTGAACAACACTTGATTACATATGATTGTGAAGCGCATGTGTGTGTGTGTGTGTGTGAGTGTGTGTGCATCTGTGTATGTGTCTGTGTCTGTGTCTGTGTGTGTGTGTGTGTGTGTGTGTGTGTGTGCGTCTGTGTATGTGTGTGTGTGTGTGTCTGTGTGTGTGTGTGTGTGTGTGTGTGTGTGTGCGTGCGTGCGTGTGTGTGTGTGTGTGTGTACGTGTTGATGACCACATTCACACAATGGAGCCGTAATATGAACTGAGCTGAGCTGTACCTCTGATCTATCTACACTACCTCATAACGTCCTCCCCGGGCCCCTCCTCCCGGACCCCTCCTCCCCGGGCCCCTGCTCCTCCCCGGGCCCCTGCTCCTCCCTGGGCCCCTGCTCCTCCACGCACTGTATCTTTGACACATGGGAAGGACACGCTATCCATTTTTTCTAATTACTTATTGGTCATGATCAATTAGGAGCATTTTAAGGCTCTGCAGTAACCTTGTATAAATATACTGGTAGGGTTCAACTGCCATCATAGCTGACAATTAAATTGGTGTGTCACTGCGGGACCTTCATTAATCTCAACTTGTCATCCTTGTTTATACTGGTTATGAAGGCTGTGCGGGTCTGAGAGGGCCTGGCTCGCGTGTCTGTGTGTGTGCGTGTGTGTGTGTGTGTGTGTACGTGTGTGTGCGTGTGTGTGTGCGTGTGTGTGTGTGTGGTGTGTGTGTACGTGTGTGTGCGTGTGTGTGTGCGTGTGTGTGTGTGTGGTGTGTGTGTTGGGGGGGGGGGGGGGGGGTCATAGCGAGAGAGAAAGAAAGAGAGAGAGAGCGAGAGAGAGAGAGTGTGAGAGAGACAAAGAGAGAGAGCTTTTATGTGTATATCTGTGTGTGTGTGTGTGTGCGCGCACGCGTGTGTGTGTGTATGTGTGTGTGTATGCATGCATGCATGCATGTGTGTGTGTATGATCTGGA
>NC_140258.1:6328227-6368227 GCF_949987555.1 Borostomias antarcticus
AAAGTGTGTCTGTGTGTGTGTGTGTGTGTGTGTGTGTGTGTGTGTGTGTGTGTGTGTGTGTGTGTGTGTTGTGTGTGTGTGTGTGTGTGTGTGTGTGTGCGCACGCGCGTGTGCGTCCGCTCGTGTGCGTTTTGGCTCTGGACTCTGTCCCAACCCAGCCAGACTAGCGATGGGGGATGCTGCGTGGTCATTGGAGCATTGTGGGTGTCATTAAAATTCATATTTTGGCCCCATTCACATCTGTACAGCCAGGGGACAAGCTTGATGTGCTCACTGTCTGAGGAGTGTCCTCACTGGCTGGGGGGCATCTGGGTAGGGGCGTCCTGTCACCAACACACACATGTACATGTGCACACACAGACACAACCACACACACATGTCCATGCCCAACATACTGTACTGTAACTCTATACTTCAAATTATTCGTAGTGAGCACATACACACACACACACACACACACACGAACGCACGCACGCACACACACACAAAGGGTCACTCCCTCCCCCCTACCCGCCCACCCCCCTCCAAGTGGCAGCCGAGCGAGACCAGGCCCACGCCATTTCACCAGCGAGGTCAAGGGTCGTATGTAATGACCCTCCCAGTGCATCTCCCTGTAGAAACGTGCCCCAGCAGTCATCCTGGTCCAGTGACTTCTTGTCAGCTTGGTTCTACGCCCTGAGTAACTGAAATGCGGTTAGTCAAAGAGTTTGAAACAAAATCGAGAAATTATTTCATGATGCATTTTGTTAATGTGAAAAGATGGAAATTGAGAGTGGTGTCCTTTTTCTAATTGAGTCATTTCTAACCTAGTGTGTTAGAGAGTCTAGAGCCACTTCTGTCGCCTCCGTGGACTTGCCTGATGATGTCACAGGTCTCTGGGATTGCTCTTCCCTTTTGTGATTGGTGTCTGTCCTCGCCATTATCCTCATGTTAATGTCCCCTACCCCCTTGCTTGACCCCTCACATTTGACCTTCACTTATCTGGGCTTTTCATTCTCTTGCAAGAGTAGTTTGAAGACAGTTCAAAGATACAATATTTTGTTGAAATAAATAAATAAAAGGTGTGATATGTCACTCCTTACTAACTATTAAACAGTGTGTGTGTGTGTGCGTGTGTGTGTGTGTGTGAAGAGAGAGAGAGAGAGAGAGAGAACAAGAGAAGGAGAGAGAGCGAGGAGAGAGAGAAAGAGTGTGTGATTGTGTGTGTGCGTGTGTGCGTGCGTGCGTGTGTGCGTGTGTGCGTGCGTGTGTGTGTGTGTGCGTGCGTGCGTGTGTGCGTGTGTGTGCGTGTGTGTGTGTGTGCGTGTGTGGTGTGTGTGTGTGTGTGTGTGTGTGTGTGTGTGTGTTTAACCAGTGTGGTATGTTGTGACCGTTACATGTAAGGAAACTGTTAACCAGAAGCCAGAGGAAGCAGTATTAAGATGAGAAATGGTCTAAAGTTCTGTGAGTTTGTGAGTTATGGTTTGATAACAGAAAGACAGGCTTCCTTTTAGTTGGCACAAGGCCTGCAGTAACTGCTCAATTCACAGTAAATGCGACAGTAATTGATAAGTAGCCAAACATTATCTATGAATTCATGTCCTCATCTAACTAACAATATATGTGATGTGATAGAAGGATGTGATGTGATAACAGCGCGCGTCAGACCCAGCCAGTGTGGATGGAGATGCATTTAACGCTTCAGTCACAAACTGCCTAATGGAGATTTGAATTATACAGTGTCTAGTGATTCCCTGTTAGAACAGAAAACAGAAGCTGCAGGGCGTCCATGATCATTTCAACTACACTTACAGGTGTGGAGGGTCTGGCAATATGTTACGTTCCCTTAAGAATTACTTTCCTTACACACACACACACACACACACACACACACTCTCTCTCTCTCTCTCTCTCTCTCTCTCTCTCTCTGTCTCTCTCTCACCTCTCCTAACCCCCCTCTATTCATCACACCTGCAACAGAGTGCCAACCTTGCTAATTGTGTCAATACAATGAAAAGTCATGAATATGTTTAACACGCCAAACCACAGGAAAAAAAGTGTGACTTACTAAAACAAAAAACACTAGCCTACACCATTTTGATTTTGACAATTTAGAAAATCTTAACCCTACATATTTATTAGTGTTATGGCTTTAACAACTCGAGGCAAAATGGGCACATTGAAGACATACAGTATTTCAACTTCTGGTTTAAATACAAATACTGTAGAGTACATTTGTTGTTATAGTTCATACTGCTACTTTAGCAAAAAGCAAAATATCTCTTTCATTGCCTTTGATCTTTTGAAGAAGTACTGGATGATTTTTTTGTAATTGATACATTGATTATAGGCCCTGTTCTTAGTTCCTAGACCAGTGCTTGGCACAGACACCTAGACCAGCCTTACCATGTTTGATGTCTGGATCACTGCAAAATGATATAGCTGGACAACCTGAAGCAGGTGTAACTGTACTTTTACTCATAGAGATAATTGTAGGTTAATGTCTACAAACCTGCTTTTAAACTGTATGACTTTAATTCCCTCTGGAAAGGTTGCATATGATTCTTTTAGTTAATATGTGATATTCAAAGTTTATCACTTAAGGAATACTAAAACAATAATTCTGGTGTGACTTTTTTGTAAAATATGTTTTTAAATCAAAGAGTGAAATATCAATAATTGTTCTTAATCCACAAATGTCTCCTGGCCTCAGTGGTCTGGTGCTGTAACCGTGGCTGTAGAGGGGTAGAACCAGTTTGGTTGAGTTTGCATGTATTAGGGTCAAGTTTGACTCTCTTGTCAACCTAGCCCGGATGAGCTCCCAAAATCGCTGCAGCCTGCTGGGTTGTAATTGTGTGGTTATATTCAATACATTGTAGTGGTGTGTTGTTCTGGGTCTCTGTAGGTGGCAGCAGCTAGCTCTCTCTCTCTCTCTCTCTCTCTCTCTCTCTCTCTTCTCTCTCTCTCTCTTCTCTCTCTCTCTCTTCTCTCTCTCTCTCCCTCTCTCTCTCTCTCTCTCTTCTCTTTCTCTTCTGTTCAATTCTTCTGTAGCTGTTCAATTCAGCTAACCTTGAGCAAATGTTCTTTGGGACAAAAACAGTGATTGTTTTTCATTGCAGAATTAGAACAATGAATACAATAAAAGAAAAGGGAAATATTGAGGTGAGGTTCAAAAGATAATTTGATTGATTTGATTTGACTTTTATTTATTTTTAAGACAAGGTACAATAGACATTAACCCTATAAAATAGGGAGAGATGCACTGTACAAGGTTATAGCTAAACAGCTAATTTCCACCTGCACCAACATAATGACACCAACATCAGCTGGAGGACAAATGCATTGTTCCCTAAGACTTCATTTACTTGCACCTGTCTACAGGGAAATGAAGATGGAATGATTCCAACTTAGTTTGCCATGACAAATTATCAGTGTGGCAAATCAATACAGGCTTCAATCATCGAGACATTGTCAACACGTGTTGTAGAATGTGATGGTTGCCAGTGCCATTATATTATCAAAACATCCCATCAGTGGAGTTTTATGAGACCCCACTTTTGCACCAATGTCCTTGAAAAAAACAAAAAACAACCAATAATGAGCAGTCGGCTTCACTGGGATAAAGATATTTTAAAAGATTAATATTTGCCATGAGGCAACTCAGAGATTCCTTGAAGATGATAAAATGGCTTGGAAGTGTGAGAAAATGTGTTATGAGGTGATTTCACAGCTATGTTTAGAATGTAGCCCTTTTCAACACCTGGCACACTAACAAGCTTTAAATGTCATCTTCATTCAGAGGACACGATAAACCTCATCATTCCATCATCAAATATACCTCTTTATGTTCACATTTCTTATCTAGTTAAATGTATTTGGGTCATATTTTAAGTATTAAGCTGCAGAGTAGCTACCCAATAAATAGATGTAACACCTGTTCTTTTTCTTTAAAGCACCTGGACATTGCTGTAACTTGCATTTGATGGACACGGTAATTCTAGGTAATTTTGAATGTATTCAGCGACAGTAACTACAGTGTAATCCATATGCTGTAAGAACTTAATACAGCGTCCAACTGGAAACAGATCTGGTCCAACACTCTCTGGGAATGGCGGCAGCCCAACTGAAACATGGCGTCATACAGTAGATGGTGTAAACAGAGGCCGAGTAGAGAAGAGGCAGACTGGAGGCAGAGTCGGGGTGAAGGAGAGGCCTGCCTCTGCCGGGCCCAGTGATTTATGGGTAGAAAGTCTCACTGTGTATATTTACAGTCTCATGACCTGCGAACGACCCCCACTGAGCTGGGTAAGGAGGGCTGGGGCACGGAGGGGGCACAAACTGACACACACACACTCAGACACGGGCACACACACTCTCTCATACACTGGTCAACAGACATACGCAGTTCGGACAAGCATATACAATTACACACAGCAATCATTTTAATTGTCCCCCACCTCACTAAGTGCATTAGTGCATGCGTGTGTGTTGGACACATGCCGCACCACCAGGGGGCGCTCGCCACAGCTCACCACACGTGGGGGCGCTCGCTCCCATTGTTGTACATTTTGCTTTGTAAATAAATAACCATGCTTGGTGTCTCAGTAAAAGGAGTGCAGCAGACTCTTCTGGTTTATGTCATCATAAAATTCACCCTAGGCACGTTAATACCTCCACCCCAGCGGCAGCGCAGGGCAAGAGGTTATGTTTCCGGTGGCGTGTGTTGGTTGGTTGGTTCGTTTGTACATTTGCAGGATTATGCAAAAACTACCAGACCGATTTTCCGTGGAGGGGTGTAGCATGGGCCAACTTACCCATTCAATTTTGTGGTGGATCCGAATTACAGGGCCGGTCCGGCCATTCACCTCCATTCATTTTTTGGACTAGGATTACGCAGAAACTACCAGACCGCTTTTCACGAAACTTGGTAGAGGGGTGTAGCATAGGCCACCTTAGAACCCTTTCTATTTTGGAGCGGATCCGAATCACAGCGCGGGTCCACGAAGTGCCCAAACACGGCCGGCCATTCGCCTTCATTTTTTTCGAAGTAAGGTCCCATGGGATGGTTCTTCCTGTTTCCGCTTAGGCACTCAATTTGCTTTTCAAATTTCATTCAACAACTGTACAGGTACATGCTGAAGACATGCATCATGGCTGAGAGACAACAAGTTCACTGTGTGCTTGGTCCTTTGAAGTGTTGCATAAATATAGGAATAATATGATTTGCGAGGATGAATTGAAATTTGAATTTGAATAATTGTAGAAATAATATGATTTGAGAAGATGAATTGAAACCACAGACCAAAAAAACACACAAACAGGACTATTCCGGTACTGTGACCATCACCATAGCTGTTTTGGCTATTCTGGTAGGTCGGTTCGTAATCATTACAGTATGTATGCAACTGTCCTGTCAGATGCTAATCTCTATACAGAGCATTAGCGCGGAGCTAGCGCCGGGTTCAGAGACTGAACATTAAATAAGACAACAGATGTGTGTTTACATATCCCAGGCCCTGGGGCTGGCTCGGTCGCCGTGGTGACTGGTGTGTGGATTGACACCCCGGCTTCAAATTGTCACAGGCCCATTTCCAACACAGCAAATGGTGCATGTCGGGAGGGGAGGGTGGAGGGCCGGGGGAGCGCATTGTGTACAACTCAAAGGGGCTGAACTGAGCCATGAGACTTAACGGATTCTAACTCACTACTGTGTGTGTGTGTGTGTGTGTGTGTGTGTGTGTGTGTGTGTGTGTGTGTGTGTGTTTGTATGGGACACACTATCAACTAAAGTCACATTTACAACTCCATCTACCCCCGCTCTCTCCTCAGCGTCCCTTCCCAGCTAAAAGACAGCCCAGAACAGCTTTTTGACTGTGTAGAGACGGAGCGAGGCGATTGGCCCGCTGGTAGAGAATAACACAGTGGAAACCGCACAGAGAGGAGTGACTGTGTTTTATGAGCCATTAAAGTTTTATTCATCCCTGCACTGAGGCGAGCTCTGGCCACGGGGTCGCCATGCTTTCAATAAACTCCCATCATTCCTGCACCCCCCCACCCCCCCCCCCCCCAATATCAGCCCTCCACCACGGACCCCCAGGACTTAATGGACTGTTTATTGTTTGATGCTCAACTTCCAGTTCATAACCCCCCCCCCCCACACACACACACACACACACTCTTTTTTGGGCCCCAGTC
Organism: Borostomias antarcticus; assembly: GCF_949987555.1. Classification (NCBI taxonomy): domain Eukaryota; kingdom Metazoa; phylum Chordata; class Actinopteri; order Stomiiformes; family Stomiidae; genus Borostomias; species Borostomias antarcticus. Next base: position 6,334,402 of record NC_140258.1, read on the forward strand.
TGTGTACAGTTACATTGGAGGTGGTGTGTGTGTGTGTGTGTGTGTGTGTGTGCGTGTGTGTGTGTGAGGTGTCTTTTTTCAACACCTCCTCACCATTGTCCTCTCTTGTCTTTCCATAGTGCGTTCCAAACTTTTAAAGATGCAATCGTTCCTGGTGAGAGACTGGGGGTAGTGGCCCCCACCCCACCAGTGACAGAGAAGTATCCAGTTTGGAGGGTTGCCTTGCATGTTGTGTTACAGCTGACCCTCGCCTCAACTTTGACCCCTGACCCTGGGAGGTATCTGTCATGACAGGGGGCTGCTTAACACAAAATGGAGCCTGGTTCTTCAGAGAGGGAGAGAGAGAGAGAGAGAGAGAGAGAAAGAAAGAGAGAGAGAGGGGGGGGACAGAGAGAGAGACAGAGGAGAAACAGGGCACCGTCGCACACAGAGGGCTCATTTATCCCTCTCTCTCTCTCTCTCTCTCTCTCTCTTTCTCTCACTCTGTTTTTTTTCTTTCCACCCCTCCTCTTTTGTTTTCTCAGTGAAGAAATGGTTGCCCTTTTTTTCCTCTCCTTTTCTTGTAGCCCCTTCTCTCCTTTTCACGCTGCCGTGGGCTTGGCCGCCACCGCAGGTACTAGCTGGCTGGGACCAGCGGGATTCTGGGAGATTGTGAGACGAGCCTTTAATGAGACTGAGGCCTCCTCAGCTGGGGAGAAATATATGCAAATGAGATGCACGAGCCAAAAGGACCGTGGACAACCAACGGCAGGCGGCCTCCAGCTGGGAGGCTATAGAGAGGAGGATGAGCCGCTCAGGTCAGAGGGATGGCAACAAAAGCATCTCTTTATTCTATCAACAAGTGCAGTAAAGGATCTAAATGTTTATTGTTGTTTAATGTTTTGAGAAAATTCCTTCTAGCCTCTTTGGTTAAGGCATTAAAGATGGGAGTGGCACAGCGGAAGTTTCTGTGTTGCTATGTTTTGATTTGATAGGAGGGGCACGGTTTGATTTGTTAGCTTGTTGACATTTGGAAAGTTGTGGTATTCAGGCAAGATTTATTCATATTTGTGATTAATTGTTGTGCATTTTACATTCAAATACATTTGTATGATTTCAAAGACATATCATTGTAAATGTATATGATGATTATTCTACTGCCACAATAATGAAAGATTCCAATAATTAAAGTAATTGTTGAAGCTTGTGCCCTTTTATTTTATTTTGTTGAATTGCTATTGCTTAATGAAAACAAATACAAAATTCATGACATAGTTACACATTAGATTAACAGTTAAAAGCAAAATGCATGTAAAATAAAATAGGTAGACACAGACTACAATATTTCACATTTCACACTGGCTCTTGCATAAAGGCCTGCCTATTTTCTATAGGCTGTTATTGGAATTAATGTATATATGTGTTTAAATATATGTTTTAATATGTTTTATATTTGTCATTGATTTTTTGTGACTAAGCCCCATTTTAATTTTAGATGCAAACTCATCTAAATCTTAAAATGACCCTATCATATTCTCACCACTGTATCATTTCCTTCTTTGGTTCTAAAGATATCATCATATTTAAACGATATATTGGTGTTCAGTTGTTTCTTATGTATTCTCATTTTCAAAAATGTATTTTACAATATCCTTTGTGGAAATATTTGCTTTGCTTTGTAGGCTAAATAATAGGCTTCCTAACATGTTCCTAACATCAAATTAATTTGTGGAAATCTTTACTTTGCTTTGTAGGATAAATTATATTAAACTTCCTTGGAAAATAGTTTGATTTGTGAGGCGTCGTGGTATTTAATGAAAATACATAGCTAAACTAATCGACATCTTTAATGACTTTAAACTTCCATAATGATATCTGCTCTGAGATCTGGTTTGTGCACATAAACCTGCTCTGCTTTGATACCTTGTGTTGCTGCACGGAGCATTGCTATCCTAAAATTATGCATTGTTAAGGGCGCTGTCTAATTTGGCTGTTGCTAAAAGAGGCGAGATGACGGACGAGGCATGGCTTTCTCTGCGCGTTAACTAGTGATCACAGACCTGCCTCACATGTGCGACAGTCGGCCGAGACGCAAACAGGATCTGCGTCCTCGCCCTCAATCGTCGCCTTTAGGCGGAATAAGCAAAGAAACGGGAAGGAAAAATCCATTCAACCTTCGTGAGAAAATTAGAGTGGCACCTGATGATGTCGACTTTGACACGTGTTAATTACTGCCCAGCTCGACTCATTAAGGACGCTCTTATTCTATAGTGCTTCTGGGCACCGCGCTGTTTGGGTCTCTGAGAGGAATGCGCGCTAGTGCTTTGCGTCTGGAACACGGTTTAGGGAAATTATAAAGAAAAGACGATGCAAAATCAATGAAGTGACTTGTATAATTGAAACAATTTTAGTAATTTTAGTAAGGACTCGATTTCTAGTCGTGACATTTTGCTTCAGTCTTTGTGTTATTTTGCTTCAGTATAGCCTATCATGACAAACAATTAATTACCAGTCTTCTCTACTCTTCATTATCAACTACTGTCAGTGTCCCAACACCTCAAGATAAAATGATGTATTTTAATATAAATTATATTTCTATATCTGATTATTAAAGATTTACAATAACATACCGACTCCACTGCTAAATCAATACTCCTATACAGAGAGAATTGAATTATCAATATCTGGCCATTACTTCTTTATACCACACTTACACATGAGTCTGTCCTCATAAACAAAATATTACTACACCAAATGTGTTCCCATTTGAAACACACGGTCTCATTTGAAATACTCTTCCACACACGGTCACGCTCTTATGCAGACACTCACGTCTTCTAACCCTGATCTTCTACATTCATGTAATACCCTAGGAGCCCGTCCTCTCCTCTCCTCCCCTCTCTTCTCCTCTCCTCCCTTCTCCTCTCCTCCCCTCTCCTCCCTTCTTCTCTCCTCTCCTCTTCTCACTTCTCACTTCTCCTCTCCTCTCCTCTCCCCCTTCTCCTCCCTTTTCTGCGAGATTACCTGTTACCTGTTGACATTTATTTATATGGCAGCTGAATTATAAGGCTTTGTTATTGCCCTGGTCCAGGTCACCGATTGTTTATGACACCAGTAATGGTTGTAATTGTTATTGTTGGGATTACCTGTCACCGTGCAGAGCACAGCCTCCTGACTGGGAGTGACAGGGATGTGCCTGCAGCCCTGATGACTCCTCCTCTGATAATCAGCTGCTGCAGGTCTGGGGATAATTCTCCTGTCAATGCCACCTACCACGGAGTCGCCCCTCACCCCCACACCGCTCTCATTCATTTGGACAAAGAGAAAGGACAGGGGACTGTATGTATGGGTGATGGAGTAAGGAGAGGATGGTGTGTGTGTGTGTGTGTGTGTGTGTGTGTGTGTGTGTGTGTGTGTGTGTGTGTGTGTGTGTGTGTGTGAGAGAGAGAGAGAGAGAGAGAGAAGAAGAAGAGGGATGAGAGAGAGAGAACCTTTATCCTTCTCTGTCCTGACCAGTTCAGTAGCTTACCTTACACACTTACTGTAGGCCTATATACCTTATATTCACTACCGTACACACTTACATACCTTATTATATTCACTACCGTACACACTTACATACCTTATGATATTCACTACCGTACACACTTACATACCTTATGATATTCACTACCTTATAATACACATATGTTGAAGTGCAGAGATCAATATTGAACTCCTAGTAATTGCCCAATATTTAAAGAAAAGTCAAATTAGTTAAACACTTAATCTTTTGGATTAGAAAATACAAACCTTAGTTGCAATCCTATGTGTTACTTATTTAATCTGTTATTACTATATTTGCGGTCTTAATCATCCCTCATCAAATTCCCCAAATGTCTCCTAAAACGGCATCTGATTGTGTTTCTGGACACGTATGTGTCATAAAGAAGCTAACACCAGCTGAAAGGGCAGGCCAATCGCTTTTCAAACGCTCTGAAATTGCTATCAGTGTCATCCAAGAAGGACTGTCTTTATCAATGAGTCTGGCTGATGCTGGGGAGGGATCCTGATCTGTCTGGAAGATCTCTCCCAGTTTAGGCAGCAGAGTGCCTGACAGGCTGGGCTCCCCGGATGCAGAGTGGGGCTGGGCTGTATTCCACAGAGGCAGCCTGTAGAGCCACAACGCCCTCCCAGGGCTGCTCCAATGGGATCATGCCAGAGATAATAGTATCAGTGAAAGGCAATAGGAATGAGGCTCATTGAGGGGGAATATTATGACTGAATCTAGTTGTAGTTGTAGTTCACTAGACCTGAGACAGCCTTTTCTGGAAATGTCATATATTATTATTATTATTATTATTATTATTGTTATTGTTAATATTATTGTTGTTGTTTATGTCATTGAGATTGTTTTATTCTCCACTGTGAAGCACTCTGTGCACTCATGCTGTGAAGAGCACTATATAAATAAAGGTTTGCTTACTTACTTTTACCAATTTTGGCGTAGTCTTAAATTATGTACATGGTATTGAAATATTCATCATTATCAAATGTGCTCACGGTAATTTGTTTTATATTAGACCTATCCTACATATTAAGTCATGATTTGAAGTATTTTGTGCGTGTGTATTTATGCTGGAAACACAGTCTTGCTGATGATCTGCGTAAATAAATGTAAAAGAGTGATTATTTGCTTTTACCATTTAGATGTGCTTGTCCATTTGCTTCCCCAAGGGCTCTGCAACATCATGGCTTTCTGTTCCTTTAAAACCAAAAGAATATTAACACTATCCATTGTCAGGTCAAACTGATGAATGAAAGTTGCCAGTCGAAAATATAAAAATAAATGGTTGGTCTTCCAGATGTGGTCAAATGGAGAACTCAGGTGCAGGTGGACTCGAAAGAAACAGTCAATGTTCCAATCAAACTTTGTGGAGTTCTGTTTTTATAACACCTCTTACTTTTTTTTCTTTTTTCTTTTTTTTTTACGACATTTGAGATGTAGTTACCTTCCTTTTACCAAGGGCACAGAGAAACGTGCTCCAAACCCAGGCACTCCTCTTTCATGTATGAGAGGGGAAAATAAATAAAAACTTCAGAACCTGTATGTTGGAGCCATTACTCCAAGAGGGTTTAAAGGAACACTGAGTAATGCACAAACTGTCCCTTGTTTATTTTGTGAATTTGAGACTGAATAAATCAACACTGGGAGCTTAAATTTGCTTGTGTTTTCTTTACCACCTACTTTAAATGCAAGAGTCCTGGTTTATGAATGGAAACAACAGCAACATAATTCTATTATGGTTGTCCCCTGCAAAGCATACACTTGGCTGGCCAACCAATATGTGTATCATCATAACCTGCAAATGCACATTAAACATGCCCTCTCCTCCATATTCAAAAAGCTCTCATTTTTCATTGGAATTACATCATTACCTAGCTCCCTATGCATTTATCACCAAATACAGGGATGAGGTTATAAAGAACCTCGTTCATTATTCTGCCCAGATGCAGCGATTGTTGATTAAAGCTCTTTGAATGTAACGCGTCCGCGCACAGATGGGTGGACATTAGGGGAAAAGGGGGGCTATCGCAATAGGCCAGGCGGACATTAACAGCAACAATGATTGATATAGGCCGCAGTGGCTCTTTAATGGTGTTGTTATTCTGTAGAGTTATGCCTCGTCCTCCTGTGTCTCATCTCGCAAATAAACTCATACACATGCATTATTGGATCACACAGTGGTGTAATAATTTGATGAGATTATCATCATTTTTTTGTCCGTCTGCCACAATCCCTGCATTCTAAAGGTAGAAGGTTTTCATTGTCCTGTGTGTTTTCAATGTCAAGGGTAGCTTTCCAGAAAACAAAGATATTCAGAGTGAGAACAGAATGGTCAGATTAATGTGGTTACATATTCAAGGTACGTATGCATTCGTGCAAGTTGTAAAGTGTTTAATTCCATTTAAATGCATGATTTGGTTTAATTAAAAAGGAGATCACTGATGTTACCAGTTAGGCTAATGGCCAAACAAATTCAATATGCACGTTCTCTCTGTTCTTAATTTAGGCTCAACAGCTAGTTAGTCATCAGACGCCTCTCTCTTTCTCTCTCTTTCTCTCACACACACACACACACACACACTCTCTCTCTCTCTCTCTCTCTCTCACACACATACACACACACACATACACTCTCTCTCTCTCTCTCTCTCTCTCTCTCTCTCACACACACACACTCTCTCTCTCTCTCACACACACATACACACACACACATACACTCTCTCTCTATCTCTCTCTCTCTCTCTCTCACACACACACACACACACACAGTTATAATTGGCTCTTTTAGACTTTTTTTTATTTTAAACTTGTTATTCTTTTAGCCTATTTTCCACAGTGATTCAGAAGATGTGGACTGCCTCCGGTCCCTGGGTGTGCAGACATAATGGGAGAGTGATAATGGCCACAGCCTGGCTGTTGACTGGCTGAGCTGAGTGTGTTGTGTGAGTGTGTCCTGGCAGAGCTCCCCTCATCTGAAGCAGGGTCCAGAGGAGTGCTTCATAAACACTACTGTTTAGGACAAGCTGGCTTCTCTCTACAAATAATCTCTTCTGGCTGTGTCCACCTCTGCTGTTTACACCAGAGACAGTCTGCAGCTCTGTGCACTGGGAGGACGAGCCAGGGAAGAACGTTTATATCACTGATATCCATACTTATTCATAGCGCATGTACATCATCTTCCACTGCTATCTTATCTTTATAATGTATAGATTTGTATTTATTGTGTAATTTGTAAATGTGTATATTTGTAATTATCTGCGTATCTGAGTACACTGTACGCTGCATGTGATAAAGATCAGAATCAGAACGTCTACAGATGGTTAAACGAGAGAGAGAGAGAGATAGAGAGACAGGGAGAGAGAGAGAGAGAGAGCAAGCTTTATTAGGGGTCATGAGGTAAGGGGGTTGGACAGCAACTGCAGTATGAATGCAACATGTACTGCAGTCATGGACACACACATACACATACATACACACACACACACACACACACACACAATTGCATGTGTGCACACACACCCATGCACATGTCATACAGTACCACCTCTCCCTATTCGACTCAGTCTCCTCTGCATCCCTCAACCTCCTCTACACCTTACTCCTCCTTTAGCTCACTCCTCTCTCTCTCTCTCTCTCTCTCTCTCTCTCTCTCTCTCTCTCTCTCTCTCTATCTCTATCCTGTACCTGCCTCAGACACACACACTCTCTCTTTCTCCTTCTCTCTCTCCCTTGTACCTGCCTCTCTCTCTCTCTCTCTTTCTCTTGTACTTGCCTCACACACTCTCTCTCTCTCCTGTGAAGATACCTGCCTCTCTCTCTGTTTCTCTCTCAGGTAAAGATACCTACCCCCCTCCCCTCTCTCTCTCTCCTGTACCTGCCTCACTCTCTCGCTTTCTCTCTCTCTCTCTCTCTCTCACCCACTCTCTTTCTCCCCCTCTATTTCTCTCCTCCTTTATCCCACTGACCCCCCCCCTCCTCTCTCTTTCTATCTCTCTCTATCTCTGGTCTCTACCTCTGTGTTTCTGCCCCTGTATCTTTCTCCCTGAATGTGATGGTGTAATGGTCTCTTTCTCTCTCTACCCCCCCCCCCCCCTCTCTCTCTCTCTTAGTAATCAGGGCCAGATGGGGGTGTAGGTGGAGATGGAGGGAGGGAGGAGGAGGGAGGAGGAGGGAGGAGGTGGAGGACTGGGCCTGGTCCATGCGGAGACTGAGAACGCAGGGAGCTGTCAGCCCTGCGGAGAGAGAGGAATTCTACAGCAATAAAAGAGGGATTTATCACCACTCTACCACAGATAGGAGAAGAAGAGAGAGAGGGCGAGGGAGAGAGAGAGAGGGAGAGAGAGAAAAGGAAGGAGAGAGAGAGAGGGAATAGAAAAGAGAAAAGGGTATGCAGTATGGTATAGACAGTATTTACCAAAGTGCGTGTCCATGTGTGTGTGAAAGAGAGAGAGAGAGAGAGAGAGAGAGACAGAGAGAGAGAGATTGAGAGAGAGACACTGAGACAGAGAGAGAGAGCGAGAGAGAGAGAGATATGAGGGGTAGAGGGCGGGGGGGCTACCACCAGGAAGAGATACATGGAGATGAAATAGATGCTAGGAGGGGAAAGACAGGGTGATCACATATCAAGAGTAGGAGGAGGCTGAGTAATGAAGGGAGGCAGTGCTGTGATGATAATTCATGTGTTGAGGGTCTGATCACCCCTCACCTCCCTCTCTGGGTGATATCTAGATGCCTCACAGATCCACTGATCCTGGGGGGCTAACATATTACCAGGCCAGGTCTATTGAGAGTGCGAAGGCGAGCTGTGTTCAGGGATGACGCGTTAAGCAGGAAGACTGGACCTCCCTGACCAAATGAACCTGCTAAAACAGCTTCACAATACACAGTTTAATTGAAACCAGAATGTGGAGGATTTGATAAATTGCTTGACCCTGTAGGAATGTTAGGGTCTTACATTTTCAGAGAGTTTTGGCCATGAGTGAGTGAGTGTGTGTGTGCGTGTGTGCGCGCGTGTGTGCGTTCGTGCATGTGTGTGTGTGTCTGTAGGTACTGCAGTTAGGTGTAAGTAATTTACTTTGAAATACACTGTAATGGGCATTCACAGTTCTATTTAAAAAGCAACACAAACACACAAACACACATACATCACACACACGCACGCACACACACACACACACACACACACACACACACACACACACACACACACATTTTACCCACTGGATGAAGATACTGTGGTAAAACTAGTGTGAAACTCTAGTGTATTTTTCCCCCACTTCACCCCGAAACAAACCCTGGTATGTTTCAAGATCTCCGTATTTGATCCTATAGTCCTGAAACATCCTCTTAAAAGTCTTCTCGTTTTACAATCTGAAATGTCTTTCATTTCTCTTGAATCTCTTTGTGAGTCTGGGTAAAATATGAGCGTCGTTCACATGGCCCAGTCTTTATGACCAAAGCTCACATGCATCTCCAACTCTCCCAAACGCTCCGCCAACAGCAGTTAAAGCTGAACCGGTGACCGACGGCCAGTCATCGTTGGAAATAGAGGGCAAGGTTTCATTATGTGGTTTCTCATCTGGCCATGATCAGTCACTTGATAAACTGATGAAAAGTATGTGGATCATTATATTCCTATGGGCCAGGCGTATAGATGCTTGTTCGGCGAGGGGCCAAGACTTTCCCAAAACATCTGCCTTCTTGAATATTTGGCGCACCCCAGGTAGACTTGAAGTAAGGAGTGTGTATGTGTGTGTGCGTGTGTGTGTGTGTGTGTGTGTGCGTGTGTGTGTTTGTGTGTGTGTCAGCACAGCCAAACCAGCCCAGCCAAGACTAGCACAGCTCACCCCAACACTTTGAACCATCACATCTCCGAACCCGAGACATTTCTGTAAGCTGATTCATCGTAGGAGGAGGATTATGTCATCACGCCTTACAGTACGAGCAAATGGTGACATGACATATTACCAAAAACATAAAAATGCATGAAACATTTCTAAGCTTATACGGTCCAGCTTGTTAAGCTGCTCTCAGGTCTTCTGGACCATTGTTGCAGCACACCATGTTTTGTTGTTGAGGTTTCATTCAAGGCGAGGTATCAGTAGTGTTCAGGGACATCTAGAGCAGCAATAGAGGGCACAGAAAGGTCAGCTCAAGGTAAATAGAGACCGCCACACGATTTACGATGTTTGCTGGCCACTAAAACGAGAGGCCTGCACATTCTCACAATCATAATTGCTTTTCGCAGCTTTTCAATCATAGCGCCTTGTAGACATTGTTTTTGTTTTTCACCTCTCATTTTTCCTCCTTGTCATCGAAGAGGGTGTTCAATGTGCAGCGAGCTACCACTGTGCAGCAGTGTTTAAAACTTGAGACCCATTTTTTTCCCTTTCTGTAATTAAGGCCAGACTTTGGTGCTTTTCTCCGTTGCTCATTCACAGGGGCTGCACCATCGACGGTCTCGACATCTAGAAGAGGGAGACGCAGTCACACGTGGGCGTCTGGTCTGACGCTGAGTTCACACAGCCCCTGCAGTGCACCCCCCTCGCGTGTTGACAGTCGTTACCCGTGCCCCAGCGGGCCCTCGCTGTCCAGGGATAAAACAAGCCTCTATCCAGGGCCAGACACATAAATATTTCTCTTTCTATTTTTTAAAATAGCTTTTAATTTTACAGGTTTTATGGCTCTTATATTAAGTGCATATGTTTTACAAGACATGGTGTCCTCTGCCTCACCCTGAGCCCTTTCTCCCCTTCTTGACTGTAGTCCCCTAAAGAAAGAGGGTTTGACTGTGGTCCCCTGAAGAAAGAAGGTTTGACTGTGGTGCCCTAAAGAAAGAAGGTTTAACTTTGGTTCCCTAAAGAAAGGTTTGTCTATGGTTCCCCTAAAGAAAGAAGGCAGGTAAGACTAAAGTTCCCCTAAAGAAAGAAGGCAGGTTTAACTGTGGTCCCCTAAAGAAAGAAGGGTTGACTGTGGTCCCCTAAAGAAAGAAGGGTTGACTGTGGTCCCCTAAAGAAAGAAGGGTTGACTGTGGTCCCCTAAAGAAAGAAGGGTTGACTGTGGTCCCCTAAAGAAAGAAGGGTTGACTGTGGTCCCCTAAAGCAGCAGTTCCAAACCACTGGGCCACAGACTGCTACTGGGCCACAAGCCATTCCCCACGGGCTGCGTAAGGATTAGGATAAAATAGTGCAGTCTGTCATCACACTGTGACGACTCCGCCCACTCCGGTGTACCTGGCCCGGTAGGCTAATATCTCTGTCATGCCCACAACAGGTAGAGATTACATTTTGCGCGTAACGCTTGTCGTTCATTGTTTATTTCGGTCTTGTACTAGTAGCTAGCAGCATGGCTGAAAAAAACAAAATGTCGCTGGAGAGCTTCTTCGGAAAGGCTATGGGAGAGAAAAGGCCCTACGAAGATGTCAAAAAAAGAGAAAGCCTCATTCAAAAGGAAATACCATCAGCCTACCTCAAATATGGCTTCATTGCAATCGGTGACCCATACTCTCCCAGCCCCCTGTGTGTAGTGTATATTAAATGTCTAACGAGGGAATGAAACCCACAAAACTGTTTTGGCACATCGAATCGAGGCACAAGAAGACCAACTCTTTGGCATTGTGGCCTTAAAAGCGTGTTTGAGACAATTTAATCTCTGCCGACCTTCTGGATTAAAATCAAGGCTGAAAACATTGCTTCCGTTTCCAGCATCCTATCTCTGTGAAGCTAGGTTTTCTGCAATGATGGCAACAGAAACTAAATTATGGGGTAGAATGGACATAAGGAACACACTCTGGGTATCTGTCTCCCATCTTCCCCGAAATTGGACCGTCTGGTTTCTGGGAAACAAGCTCAGGGCCCCCACTGATTCAGTGACATGGTGAGTTGCAATGTTGTTGTTTTTTATTTTTTATTTTTATTAGGAAAATATGCACTTAATGTTATTGTAATATCAAATAAGCCTTTTTGAGTAGGCTTAGCCAAGGCCTAGAGCCCTACATTGGGTTATTATAGCCAGGCCCGGACAGGCCATCGGGAGACTCGGGACATTTCCCAATGGCCTGGACTGGTCTAACACGATGTGGCCTGGCCTGCCCTGTAGTCATTGCCTGTCAAAATATAGCACAAAAAATTCAGTCCAGAAACACAATGACTGCAGACCAAATCAGAATACCTGCCCCTAAAGGCACCTGTCACAAATCCATCCATCCATCCATCATCGTCCGCTTATCCGGGGTTGGGTCGCGGAGGCAGCAGTTCCATCAGGGGCCCCCAGACATCCCTTTCCCTAGCAGCATCAACTAGCTCTGCCTGGGGAATCTTTAGCCACTCCCAGGCCAGTGCGGAGATGTAGTCCCGCCACCTGGTCCTGGGTCTTCCCCGCGGCCTCCTCCCAAGCTGGACACGCCTGGAACACCTCCCTAGGGAGGCACCCAGGAGGCATCCTCACTAGATGCCCGAACCCCCTCAACTGGCTCCTTTTGACGCAACGCTCCTTTTGACGCAACGCTCTCTTTTCGTCACAACAGTGCGATAGAGCGACTGCAGAACCGCACCAGCTGCTTCGATTCCATGGCCAAACTCCCTCTCCATGGTTCCCTCACTCGTGAACAAGACCCCCAGATACATGAACTCCTTCACTTGGGGTAAGGAATCATTTCCTACTTGGAGCGGACAGGCCACCGGTTTTCTACTGAGAACCATGGCCTCAAATTTAGAGGAGCTGATTCTCATCCCAGCCACTTCACACTCAGTTGCGAATCTATCCAGAGAGTGCTGGAGGTCGCAGGTAGGTGATGCCATCAGGACACCATCATCCGCAAACAGCAGTGACGCGATCCCAAGCTCACCAAACTGCAAACCCACTTCCCCACGGCTAAAAAATAACAAACAGGATTGGTGACAAAACGCAGCCCTGGCGGAGGCCAACCCCCACCGGAAAAGAAGACGACTTACCGAGAACACGGACACAGCTCTCACTCTGGGTGTACAGGGATTGGATGGCCCTAAGTAGGGACCCCTTATCCCCATACTGCCGCATAGCCCTCCACAAGATCTCTCGAGGAACCCGGTCGTAAGCCTTCTCCAAATCCACAAAACACATGTAGACAGGTTGGGCAAACTCCAACTATCAGCTTATTGGACTATCGACTATTGGACCCTGTCACAAATCGCAATTGGTCAAATGTCAGTCATCAACATTTGTTGTGGAGGCAAAGGAAGATTTTGATTGGTTTGTGTTGCATTGCTTTCCGTTCCTCCAAGCAGCGCGTTGTTCCAAGTTCAGAACAGTACGTCAGTAACATTACTGTTACATTGCTGGACTGGATGTTATCGATGTTTGTGATTGAGTCATTGAGAAATGGATCCGCCGACAAAGAAAAGATGAAAAGTTGGAGCAGAAAGAGAGAGAGAGAAGAAGAAAAAAGGCCCGTGAAGAGGGGGCAGTGAAATACGCCAAAATAACCGATTTATTCAGAGCCCCCGGCACCGGCAGCACGTTAGCAAGTAAGAAACATTAAGTTAGCTCGCTAGTTAACGTTAGAAGAAGCCACATTTTCTCACATAACGTTAACTAGCTTTGGTGGGCAAAACTCTGCAAGTTGACATCAACCCATTAACTTAATTAAGCCAAATCAAGTTATTGCGCTCTCATTTTTATGTTGTTGTTTAATGTCCACACAGAGACTGTCAAGAAATCTTTGGAGATGGCTATGTTAATTAACTACAGTGCTAGATCTCGCCCACAAAACCGACAACATTGTGTTGGCATAATCATCTTATAGAAAAAGAGAGATGTTTTGTGAATGCAAAAAGCTTTCCTCTTCTATAAGGTGAAGATCAGATTATGCCAATGTTGGTGCTTATGAGACAAGATCCAGGAGCGGTCAGAGCCTAGTGTATCTGCCTACATTGTCAAATCATCTTGTGAGTACAAGTGAACTGAGATAGGTTATCATAAAGTTAGTATAAGTTAAGATAACGCTACAGTCAATTGCAAAATAAGTTGTGCTTCTGCTTCTTCCTACGCAAAGTTAGAGATAATAGCTGTGCTGATCCATCAGAGGAAGATGTGCTGGCAGAGCCTCAGCCCAGGACAAGCACAGAGGAACTGGCAGGTAGAGGGCAAACTATAAATGAGATTTACAGTAGGCTTAGGCTATGACTGTGAACAGTTGAACAAAACATAATTGATGTTATGTTTGTTATGTGAGACATACAGTAGGCTACAGTAGGAAACAGCTGAACAAAAACATAGGCAATTTGATGACAATAGTAAAATCAAGCTATGTTCATATTCTTTCATAATTAGTTCATTCAGGACACTCATCATAGAGAACCATTTAACCTTTTATTGGCATAAATGGAATACAGTTAAACAACTGAGAAGCTCTGCTCTTATAGATAGATAGAATAGTAGTGTAATTAGTAGTGGAATGAGTAGTGGAAGTGTTTAATCCTGGTGGTTGTGGTGGTGGTGATTTATTTGGGATCAACGTGTATGTGTGTGTGTGTGTATCATGGAGGTAATGGTGTGTGTATGTGTGTGTGTGTGTATATGCTTGTGGGCGCGGCACGCGAACCGCGCAACCTTGGGGAGTGGCCTGTTTGGGAGTATGAGTCCCAGCCTGACTTATTGTCCCAGTCCGGCCCTGATTATAGCCTACTTTGCATTATATTTGCATTATATTTATGTGAAGCACTCCGTGCATGCACATCCTCTGTTGTAAAACACTTTGAGCTGCATTTATTTGTATGAAATGTGCAAAACAAATAAAGCTTATTATCATTATCATTATCATTATCATTATCATTATCATTATCATTATTATTATTATTATTATAGCCTATGTATGAATGCCGTGCAGTAGCTGTAGTTATGTTTGTTTTATGTTTTAAATATCCATATTTGTTTTGATGGGGTTGTTTGATGCATTTCTAATGTTAGTCTATTGTTTTTCTTATAGGCTTAAGAGCACATTCCACAGCGACACACTCTTTTTGTGGATCATTGATTGACTGATGTGCAATTTGTGGAGATACGCACCTGAACTTCATTGTGTAGTTGTATAATTTCCATTATACAATGGTTAGTTCTGGTTCTTGATTCTGATTGGCTGGAAGCCATGTTAAAACTTTGTAACACACACAAATATTAATATTTTATATTGCTGTGTGTTTATTTTACACTAATAGCTGTAGTAACCGTTGTATAAAAGCAATAAACCACGCAGGGCCGTGTATAACAGCTAGGGGGGTTTTAGGCACTCCGCTTCGCGTCGTGCCTAACAACGCCCCCTAGCTGTTATAAAATGACTATAACACACGGCCTCTCGTGGTTTATTGCTTAATTATTTTGTGTTCTGAATGTGACTGCCATGACATGATGCCTCTGATTGAACAAGCACATTTGACTGAAAAGAAAAGAAAATGCAGTAAAATTGAGAAACTGACTTTATTCCCGTATTAACAGGCCTGCTTCAATTAAACTGTTATGAAAAAGTGGCTGTTATCGTAAATGCTATAGGCTAGGCTTAATCAACATGTAAACTACTCGTGTCCCCCCCAGCCCCCCCCAGAGCCAGTCTGCAGAAATATTGTCAATATGAAACCAGTCCTTGGTGCCAAAAAGGTTGGGGAACGCGGCTCTAAAGAAAGAAGGTTTGACTATGGTCCCCTAAAGGTTTGACTATGGTCCCCTAAAGGTTTGACTGTGGTCCTCTAACGAAAGAAGGTTTGACTACGGTTCTCCTAAAGAAAGGATGCAGGATAAACTGCGGTTCCCTAAAGAAAGGTTTGACTGTGGTCCCCTAAAGAAAGTAGGCAGGGTTGACTGTGGTCCCCTCATCACTCCTCCCTCTGCACCCCTGGCCTCAACATTTCCTCTACACCTCTTCATCTCTCCATCATCAACTAATCCTCCTAATGACTTGAAATGTTTTGATTGCAGACCACATCATTGCATTTTCTCATTGAACCACTACATTTCTCAACTTGACTCTGGTTACCAAGTGCAATCATTAACTGTAAAACAGAAAACATATCATTTCGATACAACTAAGTTTCTGCAATATGTTCCAATGCTCACATTACATTACCTACAGTAGCCTGCTCCATAGCCCTGAGTCCATTCATTTAGTTTGAGAGAATCTAGGAGAGAAGAGGAGAAGATAAGAGTGGAGAGGAAAGAGAAGAGAGGAGAGGGAAATTGATGTGGGGAGGAGAGGAGAGGAAAAGAGATGAGAAGAGACGAGAAGAGTTGAGTTGAGTTTGGCTGGGATGAGGAGAAGGGGAGGAGAGGGAGGGGAAGTAGGGGACCAGAGCCAACCATGCAGGGCCCATGGTCTCGACCCCCAGAGACAAATTGATGTCAAGTCCCTCTGTCCATCAGGATTAAGTGTCTGTTTGCTTTGCGCTCACATGTGGTTTTAGGGACAAAACAGTTCAGGTCCCCTAACTTCCTCACAAAGAGGCTCAAGTTGCCAATGGGGCAAGGGCAGTCTAATCTCTTCCCTTAATCTGCACACACACACACTCACACACACACACACACACCGCACCACGCAGACTGGGGTCACACACACACGATTGTGAGTGCACACAGATACTGAGAGAGAGAGAGAGAGAGAGAGAGAGAGAGAGAGAGAGAGAGAGAGAGAGAGAGAGAGAGAGAGAGAGAAAGAAAGAAAGACATTCCTTCTTTTGGTCTTCCATTTCAGTGGATGTTTATATGGGGTTTGGAGTGGACATCCTTGGGCAGCCTCATCCAGGTGTTTTGTTCTTTTCCTCGGGGAATACCGAATCTACATTCCTAATCCACTCTACTCTTCCTTCTGTTCTGCCTACCAACTCTACTCTGCTTTCTCCCTGTTCTTCTATCTACTAACTCTACTCTGCTATCTCCCTGTTCTTCTGCCTACTAACTCTACTCTGCTATCTCCCTGTTCTTCTACCTATCAACTCTACTATCTCCCTGTTCTTCTACCTACTAACTCTACTCTACTATCTCCCTGTTCTTCTACCTATCAACTCTACTCTGCTATCTCCCTGTTCTTCTGCCTACCAACTCTACTCTACTATCTCCCTGTTCTTCTACTGTACCTATCAACTCTACTCTGCTGTCTCCCTGTTCTTCTACCTACATTACCAACTCTACTCTGCTGTCTCCCTGTTATTCTACCTACATTACCAACTCTACTCTATCTGCTTGTTCTTCTGTCTACCAACTCTACTCTATCTCCCTGTTCTTCTACCTATCAACTCTGCTATCTTCCTGTTCTTCTACCTACATTACCAACTCTACTCTATCTGCTTGTTCTTCTGTCTACCAACTACTCTGCTATCTCCCTGTTCTTCTACCTATCAACTTAACAAATAAAGCTTTGATTGATTGATTGAACTTACTCTACCTCTCCTAATTCCTATTTTCTACCTCTACCCTGTTCTACCTCACCCAACTCTATTCTCTCTGCCCAGTTCTACCTACCAACTCTATTCTCTCTGCCCAGTTCTACCTACCAACTCTATTCTCTCTGCCCAGTTCTACCTACCAACTCTATCCGCTTCCATCCCTTCCTTTCTCCACCTCCCCCCATCATTCCTGTGACTATTAACAACCTCCTGTCTATTTTTGTTCAATTTAGAATGTTCTCTCTTTTCTTTTGAGAGGGTGAGATATGCTTTAAGTGACAGACTTTTGTGAAGCCCTGTGGCACAGTTGCTGGATTTCAAACATAATTCAGAAATGTTTACCTTCACTTTGAGACTGCTGATTGAAACTTATTCTAACAACAACATGACTTCAGCTTTTGGCATATTTTATAATTATTTATTTTCCAACTAAAGTGACCTGAATCTCCTATCAAATGCATCAGCTTACATGTCTAGTAAATTCAACACCAGTGTAGATTCATCTGATATACCCTCGCCTCATAAATTGTCCCTGGCTGGCATGTTTTAGAAACCCTGTGTCCATAATACCATATAACATAAACACATTGCACTTGATTGGTAGACATAAACATTGACTGTGGCTCGAGCACAGTTTAACGCTCAGCTACAACTCATGGGTAAAGCTAAGGGCTGCTGGGAGGGAGAGTTCACAGGACTGAGCTACTGGGCCGGACACTGTCAGGGTTAACAATGAGAACAACTGCACTGGCAATAAACTACATCATGCATGCATGCACATGGTACCAATGTTCATGTATTCTGCTATGAGCCATAAAGGTGAACCTTGTTATACCACAATAACACTGAAACAGATTCCGTTAGCCTACGGTGTGGATGTCCTTGGGTCTGATTTAGAAGGTCAATGCTCTGGTTTACAAAGCTACAGAAGATCTGTACCACTACAAGTTCTTCCATTGAAGGATTATGGGAGGTGTTATGCACACACACACACACACACACACACACCAAATGCTGTTTTATTTCAAACCCGTACAGTAGATGAAGCCAGATAAAATGGCGTGAGAATGCGTCCAGTGAGACAAATGACGTCTTCATTGATGTCAGTCTCTGTCCAAGCCGGCGGCGTCTCACGGCCACCTCAGATATTTGCATGACAAGCTGTGCCTCTGACACCCTGACACCTAGGGCGCTAGCACGGTATAGTTACGAGGGTCGCTCAGTCCGTATAGGGCATTCTCTTCTGATTGTGAAGCCTTTCTATTGACCATTATTGTTTTGGGGGCAGTCGAGTCTCATTTGGGGTTCAAAAGAAGGATAATTTGTGTGTTCCGGCTGTAACTTGTAGCCATCAATATTGTAGTGACAACAAGCAGGTCATATCTTGAGGGAATATTCAAATTCCTGTGTGAAAGACTGATGATAATGTATTCCATTTTGTGTAGGTTTTAGAAATCCACATTTCGTAGGGTAAGTCTCTAAGGCCGGCTTGTTGTGATTCGTTCTTATACTGTATATCCTGATATATTTGAAATTGTCGATGACACCTTCAAGGCTAATATTAGTTCCGATAGTTAGTGCATTTCAGCTTGTTGGAGAATGGTGCTTGTAACTCCACAGTTGTGGGTTAATCTTTCATTCGATAAGTGAGCTCCAGAAAGTGTGCGTCACACCTCCTGGTACTGCGCAGGCCGTTTGGATTATTGGTTCCTAGAACCCTGGAAGTCAAAAAACAAGGTTGTGGAAGTGGAGGGGAAAATGATTTCGACCACACAAGGCTGAAACTCCGCCCTGTCCCGTACACCGACAGCAGAGAGACATGACTGCTAAATGACCCTTCTTCATATTTGTTTGGAAGTCGTAAGTGCCCGTTTGGGCTCCCCGCCATTATACGTCATGGGGGAAACGTCTTTATCAGGGTGTGTATTATTCCAAAACATCACGTCCTGCTTGGAAACGTCCCCCCTGTGCTCGACCTGCCTGCCTTTCTGATAGACTACATTGCTTCTTATAAACTGTCCATGCTCCATAAATTGTGCAGACGGCAAGCACAGCACTGCACTGGGTCTGCTGGGAGCCTTGACTTTAAGGCCCCCTCTTTCTCTCCCCTGGCTAAGATTTGCTTAGTAAATCGTGCGATGCGATCCCTGAGTTTGATGGAGACGAGGAACAACACAGTGGAGCGAGTTTACTGGGGAAAAAAAGACTTACATCCTGGCACTGTGGCTGTAAGCGTGTGCAATTAACATACAACTCAGATGTCTATGACATCATGACTTTCTCAACAGGATTTTAAGAACTTTGTATTACTTGTCTCTAAGATATTTGAGAAAATGACACACTTAAATGGCATTTAAACATTTAGGATCTTGCCACATGTGATCCAATCACCCATGGAAGGGGATAGGCAATTGCTTTGGTGACTGACTTTGAAACAAAAACAGACACGACTTCAACAATGTTGCCGTCTGCTGTAACATGATTCCTGTCACTTGTGTTCTCATTGGCTGACCAGCCCCATGACTCTCAGTGCTGGACTAACAATCCCACACACTTGCTATGAATAGGGGGTGGGAGGGTGGAGGTATGTGTGTGTGTGTGTATATATATATATGTATATATATATATATAATTTAGTATTAAGATGATGAGCCACAAAATGCCTCTGTTCCTTTCTGTCCAGAATGCACAGTAATGAAACTCACCATTACACAGCAAAACATTTGATTACAACCCAAGCCCTAGTATTACATTAACGCGCGCGCACACACACACACACACACACACGAACATAAAACAGATTTTCATTCATCAGACTAGGACTGTTCATATGGTGTTGACCATTTTTGGAACATATTGCTTAATGTAGCAATTCAAAACACTGTGCAGAGTAGGATTCGGTTTGCATTAAGTGATATAATAACAAGTCTAAATCTTCGGGAAGTTAATCCATTGCAGTTAAAATCAATGCACTCTCTGACAGGCATCTGTGTCTACATTTCTGTCGAACAAGGTAAACAGCGCATGCCTAACAATAGCGGGGAGGTCTGGCTATGTGCGATTAACACTTGTGCGTCTTGTCACTGTATGAAACTGAAATGCAGCGTCGCAGCTGACAAGGTGAGAGCCGATCTCGCTGATCTCGATGACATTTTCTGAACCCATCCCTGATGTGCGACTGGTATGCGTACGCGCTGGGAGAGGCGTTAAGGCCTTGATTTGAACCATAATTGGAGAAAATCAAAATGAGTAGGCTACAAGGTAGCGGCAGTTCATTATAACATTCCTCAACGGGACCCGAGTTCTAAATATGTCTGATTAAATTGTATAGAACGATTGATTAAAATCAAGAATTATGATCTCTTTTGGAATCTTGTCATTTTGCAGTGGAAGCATGCCTGCACCGATATTAAATCAGTATTGTCCTAACTGGGTCAGAGGCATTAGAAACATTTGTGATCCGCCTGTGAATTCTTATTAAGTTTGATAGGGACAGGAAGTTGCAAATTGACCCCTTCAACTCGATATTTTACGCATATCTAGCCATCTTAGCTTTGGTGGTAGCTACATTTACGCATGCGCGGAGAACAAACAGAATAAAAGGCTACTTTATTTTCGTCAGTAGGCAAACCAATAAAATATTTTCTTGTTTCCCTGGACCGCCTCACTGCCTACTGGACTGCTCGAAAATCCACTTCAAAAATCCTACTTCAAATAAAATGCACCTTCTACCCCAAAACACAAGATGAGATTAAATACAACCTAATGTGATTGTTATAGGTATAGACTAGCCTAGGCCTACTCTATGAGTCGGGAGCTAGTGGAGTGCAACCGGCATTATAAACAAATAAAAGATGGGAAGACGTGGCTTCAGACCAACATTATATAGAGCTATGAGCTACACGGCTGGAATCCTGCACTCTCTGTCCTGTCTCGACTTGCGTTGTCAGTGTGCACTTGTGGAGGCCAGACAGCCACCAACAGTCTGCAACCTTCAGTGCGACCGATACAATAAAGTGGGAACTCTGTCCACTTTCATTGCGGTGGAGAGGCCAATTAAAAGCCTAACGTTACCGTGCAATTATTTATTTGCTAATTAGTGAAGGCGTCTATAAATCAAGCAACGCATTGTTCCAACTTGGCGAGCCGCATTCAAACAAGTTAGTCAAGTTGTCTCAACTTCCCTCGGGTTGGCAGTGCTTCCCCCCCAAAAAACACCAAAAAGTCGAGAGGGGCTCTCATTAAAGGCTAACCAAAACAGGCATGTAATATAGCATAGGAATGCAGTACACATATTATATACTAATAATACACGTTAATTAGGCCTACTGCTACTAATAATACAAAAAATAGCAATAATATTAAGAGCAACAACAGCAACTATTCAATATTGATGTTGATGTTAATAAATAACATGCGCTTTTTGTTGATGGCATCAAGGGGTGTGTGGCTATCATGGATCATCGTTTTGCAGTACCAACAGTGGCTAAACTATGACTATGCCATATGCAGACTGCCTACCCTAAAAAATAAAACGATGGTTGTACGACAAATTAAAGTGTCTGTTGTGGTTGGGCTATGCGGATGGCCTCTCCAATGCACCGACCACAAACAAAGGACTCTCTATAATTTTACGTCAGACTAGCCTACTGCCGCTTCAAATCTCATCAATCTCATCGCAATCTCATGCCTTGGCAGGGAGTCTGAGAGGCAGTGTGTGAGCGCACAGTGTGCTCTCCACCGCGGGCTTTTCTTGCCCGTCTCCCAAGAGTTGCATCATAGTTCACTGTCAGGTGCCTTTCTCCGGGCGCACCAGGATCAAAGCGCAGAGCGAACATAAGTGCTTATTGTACAATGCGAAACATAATACTTCATAACCGGAGACGGAGGAGAAGGAAGATGGTGCTGAGTGCGTTTTGGCATTCACTGGGCCTATCGGCATTATCCCCGGGAGCAGGTGGGGGTCGAGGGGGGCTCTCATTAAAGGCGAACACGGTCGGCGCTATTATTGGATCCACTCTCACCAGGTGAGCGCAGGAGCCGACTTGGCACGCGTTTCACGCGTCTGATATCTGAGGTGCATCCTCGCCCCATTGCCTAGTGATACCCACCGCCAAGGTCACCTTTTACTTCTGCTAGAGAAAGGGAGAGGGGCACGGATAAGAGAGAGCAAGAGAGAGAGTGAGAGAAGAGAAAGAGAGAGATACTAGTTTTGACTTCAGTCTCTTGGTCTGTTGTGGTAGGCGGCAGAGGCCGTTGTGTCCTATAGGCCCCCTAGCACCACGTTTTGGTTATCATTCAGAATGGAGACAAATATATTCAGTGCATTACAGTAACTAGTAGCTAGTTGCGCTATCCTATACAAATAAGAATATGAACAATGAAACGTTATTTAATTTGACTAGGCTTAGGCCATCGTGTGCGTAATGGTTTTCTAAACCTCATGTTGATGTCGCTGTTTAAACACCGTCGTGCTACGCCGCGTGAAATAAACGGGTTAAGAAAGATTTACTGGCTACTTACAGTATGAATCTCTCTATGGAAACAGTGCATCTGTGGCTGGTACGCACTAGCACGCACCGGTACGCACGTCTCTCCAGCCTCTCCCCCATATCTACATTCAGAACTGTTGACAAGGCCCCTTTTGCGCCAGAGACGAGCTGCGCCCCGAGGACATGGGTATGTTTACAAAATGTCATTTTTGAGCAGCATTCACCACCTCTATTAAATTGTGTGAAAAAGGAAAAAGACACGAATGGTGTTTGTATAACATTAAGAGTACCAAATTAAAATATATGTAAATCAAACAATTATAAGCCTACTGTTGAAGTAACGGCAGGCTATGGATGTAATCCAATTCCATTTTTGTCTGTTGCCGATGCCCTGTCAAAGGTAACCTCCCAATGAAGTGGTTTTCTGCACCATAATTGCTCTCCTCCCAAAGCGAATGTTAACTTCCCCAACACTGATTGGTGTTTCAAAGACCTCACCTTAAAAAGGAATTGTCAAAATGTCAATGACAAAATGTAATTTATAATATTTCTGGAAAGGCAAACAATTTATAATAAGCATAACGCACACAGCATATATGCCTACAGTCTACACAATGGACTATTGTAAATGCAAAAGGGAGGGCTTCGCGCGCTTGTGTGTGTGTGTGTGTGTGTGTGTGTGTGTGTGTGTGTGCGCGCGCGTGTGTGTGTATGTGTGTGTGTGTGTGTGTGTATGTGTGCGTGTGTGTGTGGACCACTCAAGTCATTCACGTCAGAGTAATATGTCGGTATTCCTTATGGTCATGTGGAAAGAGCGGTATCGCATGTGTTTGACGTGGAGCTTTACACAAAGTCTCTGTGGATTCTGAAACATGATATCATGACTTCATTTTCCCTACTTGAACGTCAACAGCTATTATTGTCCTACCAAGCTAAGCCTTTATCACTGACATTTCTTGCAAAATCTATTTTCTAAAGCTTTCAAGCAATAACATAACCCTCATTGAAGAAATATAAATTGACCTGTCATATCGTTATCGAAAATAAAGCTGAAACAACCATTTTCCCCTTAAGTCATTTAATGCACGTTGTCTCCCTTCAGTCTCAAGGGTTATTTGACGTTTTAAAGCAAGCGTTTAAAACTCTCAACATTCAGACGTTGTAGCCTAGGCTATAACCTCCACGATACATTTCCCAAAATAACCAGAGAGCCGTGCGCTTTCATTTGGTTGCTCATTTTTCAGAGTTAATAGAACTAATCTTGGTATGCTTAATAGTGTTATTTTTACTCCCTGTCTCACCCTCTCTCGTATTTGTAATTTTTATCTGTAATGACTTGGGGTTAAACAAATAAAAAGAGCTCCTCTGCGAAATCTCAGTGGAGACCAGGCGAAATGTTGCTTGAATGCGTTACTGCAAGCTGCAGCCTCGTAGAGATAATGAGCGCCTGTTGTATTAAATGGACAAACAGCAATCCGGCATCTCCTGACCCCGCGATGCTCTGCTCGGCTCCATTGATCACCCCCCTTATGAGATAATGCAATTACAAACATCAATAAGGAGCTGCGAGGGGAATCATTATGTGGTGACAGTGATAAATGATAGCGCAGAAAATAGCGGGCTTCTCTCAAACAATCCGCGCCCAAGGGGATTTTGAGGGCCGGGCCTAGTCACCAAGGAAACAGATGACATCCAAAATGGCCTCAGCTCGGAGCTGAACAGTCCTTCTCTTTTTCTTTCTCCCTACAGACTTTCTCTCCCCCTTTTGCTCCTTTTGTTTCTAAACCAGCTGCCACACGACCTTTGAAGGTCTAACGGTGAAGTTTGGGGTTGAGACTGGAGCAGTTGTTGGGTAGCCTAATGTTGGAACTAGCCCACAATTCCATGAGGTTTTCATGATCTGTCTATATTGATTTTATCAACAGTAGCCTAGTCATAGACTTGGTAGGATACACAATATTGGCGCATAGGCCTTCTTTATTGCCTGATGTGTCCCATTTAATGAATAGCCTACAAATGGACAACAATAGCTTGTGGATAGTAGGCTAATTCAGTTTAGTGTAGGCCTAGCCTATAGGCTATAGCCTATTGTAGCTTCCGATTAAAAAAGTAGGGTAGGTCTACTCTAATTTTATCTGTAAGGTGAGTCTTTGATGTGGCAGCAGACGTATATGCTCTAGACTGCCCTGATATGCCAAGGCCTAGAAAAATAAAGTCTATGAGACAACTTCCTGTTGTGCCACTTTGGATAGGCCTATCATTCCTTATATCCTGAAACAATTTGAACCCTGTTCAAACGGCATATTTTGCAAAATAATTCGTTTTCCAATAAAACTGCAATTTCAGTATGCAGTTTGTTCTGTTATTTTATAGCCAATCCTATTTTATTGTGATTTTACAAAATAGAAATGTTATAGCCTAGGCCTCTATATAGGCTATATAGGCTAATATACAATATATAATATACATCTGACATTAAAGACACTATAAGCTATTGATCAAGTATAAGAGTTCGAACTAAGAGTGAATGTGTTGATTATAGAAGAATGACAAACTCTGGCTACTATAGGCCTCTCACGGCTATTGATATTACACCCATATTAAAATGTTACGAATAATAATAATAATCATAATAATAATAATAATAATAGCCTATTACACGCACAATAATAATTATAATATTGTAATTCCAAATTTTCCATTATGCGCTTCACATTACAATTGCGCGTAAATGGTGTGTGCGCATGAACTCGGAGTCTATCCATCTGTCTCTTGCCGGCGAGGTTTGTGGGAGTTGGCGATGTAAGGGCTAGAATATGAGATATACAGTTGCTTGTGTAATTTTGCAAGTTGAACTAAAAAAGAGACATATCAGTGCGGCTAGAAGGACATAATGGCGAGGCAGTTGCGGCCCGGCTCTGCTGTTGTGGGAAAAGGACAGGGCCGCGTTTCCCAGATTTGCCGAATTGCTCCGCACTACCACCCTTCCCAAGGTATACCTTGGCGAAATGACAGAGTTTCCTACGAGTGTTTCCCAGACTATCCCTTAGCGTGCGCGTGAAGATACATCGTTAGGTCCGTCCCAAGATACATCGTTAGAGGAGCTGTCTCTGGGCGCGGTGCTGAAAAAAGAATGAATCGATGCCGCACACATCGATGGCCATTCGTAAAGTCACTGAAATGACGTGACAATATAATACGTGCTGTCTTAATTATTTGATTTCAGTCTAAATATTACCAAAAAGGAAGCTAATCCACCGAAAGCTCATCTGCTAATGTATTTAAGAGTCAAAGCGAGACCTCGTGATAGTCCCAATTCATACATTAAATTACATTACATCAAATAAAATATCCAAGAAAGAGCATGAATCGGATTGGGACATATAAGCCCCGTCGAGGATGTCTTGAAAGGCCAGGAAAAAATACTTTAATGATGATAGGCAATGATGATAGCAAAATGACCACTGATTTAGTTATCATACAAACAAAGGTATAATGCCCATATAAATTGCCTCTGTGGCAGTTGCATTCCCACGTTAGAATTCGCGCGGATACCATGACTAATTTAATCTATCAGGCACCGGTGTTGGCGCATGTGGCCTATAAAAAAAACAAGGGTAACTGCACATATTGAGCGACATGGCAGATATGAAGAGGAAGCGTGTGATAGCGTTCACCAAAGAATAACTAGTGATCATGCTGGACGAGGTGGAGCAGCCGAAGGCCGTCCTGTTTGGCGGCTACCAGTAGGGCCTATGCACAACTCCAGTAGGCTACTTCCTGAAATTAGACATGCTTCTCTATTTCCTGTCCTACACTTTGGATGAAATGATTATTCAGGAATTCCTGAATAATCATTTCATCCAATAGTGTAAGACAGGAAATAAAGAAGCATGTCTAATTTCAGGAAGTAGCCTACTGGAGTTGTGCATATAGCCCATTGAAGAAGGCTGTATGCGTACACACACACACACACACACACACAACACGTTCACCATGCTGTAGTTCCTACACACACACACACACACACACATACAACACGTTCACCACGCTGTAGTTCCTACACACACACACACACACACACACACACACACACACACACACACACACAGTATGCGTAGTTAACAGACATCCGCATTGCAGCGCGGATGGCTGCTTCCACTCCTGGGCCACCCAGGGAGTGGACAGTCGTCAGCAAGAAATGGCAGGACTTCGCCAGTCAGGCCAAAAGCCGGGGGGCGGCAGTGCGCCGAGAGGCAGAGCACCGTGCCTTCCCTCACCCCGGAGGAGGAGAAGGCCCTATCGATCATCGGCCTCACAGCCTCCCAAGGCATCACTGGTGGCCTTGATTTGGAGTCTGGAGAGGGCCCCTCCAACATCCAGCCCTCAGCTGAATCACCCCAAGCCTCCCAGCCCTCAGCTGAGTCACCCCAAGCCTCCCAGTCCTCTGGAGAGGAGACCCCAGCGCAGTCAGACTGCTCCACCCCGTCGACACGCTCTCCCCCCACACACCCCATGACGTCCCCCCCCCCCCTCCCAACGTGAGAGGCAGCTGAACACTACGGATGCGAGGTGCGACTGCAGCGAGGAGCTCCTGGAGGTGGGGAGGCAGAGGCTGGGTGTGCAGCGTGAGAGGCTGGACCTCCAGAACAGGCAA
Organism: Borostomias antarcticus; assembly: GCF_949987555.1. Taxonomy (NCBI): domain Eukaryota; kingdom Metazoa; phylum Chordata; class Actinopteri; order Stomiiformes; family Stomiidae; genus Borostomias; species Borostomias antarcticus. Next base: position 6,361,483 of record NC_140258.1, read on the forward strand.
CAGGCCCTAGCGGAGGCACAGTTTGTGTGGCCCTCCATATCAGTGCCCATCATTCTGCCAACTCCAGGTAGGCCAAGTGTATATTTTGTATACTCTGTCTTTTCCCACACTGCATGCATTCCATTCAATGTCGCTAATTGAATTTTCCTCCCTTGCAGATGATGCAGATGCCTGAGACACACTGCACACTCACCACACACACTACATACACTTAACACACACACTGCACACACTACATACACTTACCACACACACTGCACACACTCACCACACACACTACATACACTTACCACACACTGCCCACCCACTACAGTACACTGCGCACACACACTACATACTGTACACTCACCACACCACTCATCCTTCCTACGTGTTGCTACCTTGTCGTGGTGGGAAGGCTTGTGTGCCTCCATGACCATGAAGGCTATATTGGTGGGGGGTCACCCCCCAGCAGGTTCAACCATGCCGGGCAGGTTCAGGGTAGAGGCCAGACGAAAAGCAACAACTGGCCCTCCAGGTTGGGGGTTGGGCATGGGTCTAACAACCCCACCCCTGAAAAAGACAGCCTGTTACAGGACAAAGGTCTGAAGAACAAACCTTCCCATGTTTTTTCCCAACCAATATTAAACAAGTTCCCTTTATCCTGTATATTTGTTGTTTCTTGCCACATTACAACAGTAGAGGTTTTGGAGAAGGCACACAATATAACAAACAGCATTTGTAAGATCACTAAATACTGTGAATCTGTTAGCAAAGTTCACTATAAGGACAACAGTATTGGGCCACCTACACATTACAACTTTCATGACATCCCATTCTAAATGAATAGGCATCATATGGAGTTGGTCCCCCCTGTGCAGCTATAACAGCCTCCACTGTTCTGGGAAGGCTTTCTACAATATTCTGGAGCGTGTGTGAGGATATTTGACTATTCATCTAGATGGCCTCATTGGATTAATCAATTCGTCAGGATATCTGTCTGACAATATATAAAGACAGACAGAAAAGTCATGTCATCAAATTATCCCTTTACATAAGAAAATGTTGTTGTTGTTCACAAAGTGGATTATATTAGGCTATGGATAGTCCGTAGGCTATATGTTGCCTCAATAAAAGTTTTAAAAACAACATTCCCATGATGTGTTCTGTAGGCTGACATTATTTTCATCATTCAAGTTAATTGTATTTTGTGTACACTATGTGAATCGCGCAGGTAGGATAGATAGATGTGCGCTGTATTGCAACTCTCCTTTTTAAAAGTGTAATTTAGCTCGAATCGCGCTAATACTATGACGGGATGAACGGAGCGCATCGCCAAGGGACACTAACGATGGGTTCAGACCGCCCTTCGTAACGTATCCCTTGGCTAAGGTATACCTTGGCTAAGAAGGCTCTGGGAAACAGCGCTTCGGCTCCAAGGTAAGCTAACGATGTATCTTCGGAAGGTACATCGTAAGGGCGATTTACGATGTACCTTGGGTGGAGCTGTTTCCCAGAGCCTTCGTAGCCAAGGTATACCTTGGCTTAAGAAGGTTCTGGGAAACGCATCGCCACCTAGAGGTGGAGCTAACGACGTTCTTAAGAAGCACGTAGCGCTACGATGCCTTAACGATGCCTCTGGGAAACGCGGCCCAGGCCTGCTCGGGCACCTCCGCACTTCTGGAACACATTTCTCCTCCATCCATTACTTTGACAGTTCACTTCGCGGTCAGTATGTGTGTTTGTGTGTGTTTGAGAGAGAGAGAGCGCGCGCGAGAGAGAGGTGTCTCTCTCTCTCTCTCTCTCTCTCTCTGTGTGTGTGTGTGTGTGAGAGAGAGAGCGCGCGCGAGAGAGAGAGAGGTGTCTCTCTCTCTCTCTCTGTGTGTGTGTGTGTGTGTGTGTGTGTGAGAGAGAGAGAGAGAGAGAGAGAGAGAGAGATAGTGTGTGTGTATGTGTGTGTGTGTGTGTGAGAGAGAGAGAGACAGACAGACAGACAGACAGACAGACAGACAGACAGACAGACAGACAGACAGACAGACAGAAAAGAGAGAGAGAGAGGGAGAGAGAGAGAGAGGGAGCGCGACTTATCCATGTTGTGTTGTTGCACTGTTCAGATTAGAATTGAAATAATATTGCAATAGCCTAATAAATAATATTCTGTTTGTAAATGTCTATAACGTTTTCCGTTTTGGTCGTTAATTATGAAGAAAAAAATATTTACTCAAAAATCAACAAATAGGCCTCGTGACGAGATAGAGAGGTGCAACTACTCAACATAGTCTTTGGCATCCGTTTTCTTACTGAATTGTAATGCTTGTTCTAACGGCCTCGGAGCAATATATTATTAAAGGAAATAAGTCAATGCACACTTTTGTACTCAGTTACTGTTAGTGCGTAAAGGGTGAAACGGTTCTCCATTCCTTTCTTGCATAATGACGTCTCGCCTCTAAAAATGTCCCCTTACGGACAGTTACCCAGGCCCCCTAAAGATGGCAGTCAAACATGGGATTTATCTTCTCTGTCTCCACAGCTCCCAACGGCGAATGGCTCAGGAATTCAAATTTCAGAGCCTTCGAGTCTCGACTATGAAGGAGAGGCGATGCAATTAAAACGTCGCCGGGGTTTTAAGGTCGGGTTCTTGAGAGTAAATAGCAGTCATTTGGGCAAAGGCAGTAAAAATACAATAGTTGCAGAAAACTGCGAGTTCGAGGGAGAGTGAAAGGGAGCATATAGATTTATACGCGCATATTGTTCTTACCACAACAGGCAATCTCTTGTACACTGTATGCTCTTTTGAAAAAACCTTAACTTAAGATGCAATGCTGCTCTTCGAAATGGAACGATTAAAAGACAATAAAACTTTGGTCTTCTAGCGAGTTAACTTCTTTCTCACCTCTTTATAGCTCCTGAATTTCAAATGCAGTTCCTAGGAGCGGCGAGCGGTCGAGAGCACTGCGTTTCACCGAGCTTTTGGCTGAGAGCAACAAGGCGTGACAGGGAACTAATCTTACCATTTAAATGTTTGTGCCAATCTTATTTAAATTAAGTTTAAAGGAAAAGGAGGGATATTTCCCTTTATTCTCATCTTTTCTCATAACTTGACGTCCCCTCGCAAAGCAAGATCATAAGCTATATCCTACATACGACTGTTCCCAACGTTGATGTACATTACTCTATTAAAGGAGTGGCCTTGACTACTTCAGTGCATGTTGACTTTGTCCTATCCTTATACAAATGTACCTACTTCAACCTATTTCAACATGGTTTAATAGTCTAACAGGCATATGATTGTTTGTTTAAGTTAAAGATCCACATTATTTTCATAAGGTAATTACATGCTTACCATATCTCCTCACATCTGTTTCAGCAACTGGACAAGGACACTCCACACTCGGAAACACCTAATAGTGACAATGCAGACCAGTACAAACGTGTCTGTCTGTGAGAGAAAGAGGGAGAGAGAGAATAAGAGATCACGCAGACCAGTACAAAGTGTGTCTGTCTATGAGAAAGAGAGAGGAGATAGAGGGTGTGTGTAAAGGTTATTCAGTTGACTGTTATGGACATAAAAAAAACCGAGTAGAAACACTAATGAAACATGAATACACTGCATATTATCGTTCAATGGTCTCTACTGGTTATACTGTACACTTCTCAAAGCCTCATATCCATCTCTGCCATTCAAACACAGATGTTTATAGCAGGAGTCTAGGAAGACAATTCTACCACTGGAAGTTTTTTCCCATTTTGCACAAAAACTTATATTTATTTACAGCATAGATGTTCATACACTATTCAAAGTCAAACCACAAGAGAAACACATGACATATCCCGCTCAAAGGGATCTGGTAGACATTTGTCATACATGTTTTTGAAGCAACTGTATAGTATGCACCAAACATACACACACAAGCACGCATGCGCGCGCGCACACACCCACACACACACACACGCACGCCCGCACAAACACACACACACACAGTTTGTACTGTCCCTAGTGTCTTATGATGACCAGTACATCAGCCAGTAAATAAAAGTGTATATGTTCTCAGCTTTTCTCATAATTGCCTTAGGTCTCAATGTACTCTTCCTTGACTTGGGCCAGTTCAAATGCGGGTGCAGAGAATGCATGGGATATTTATCCTTGCGAAAGAGCATATCAATGGCATTCTATAACTGGCTTTGAGGTCCTCAATCATTCTGTGTGATATTCAATGTTTTACATCACAAGAACACCCACCCATCCAAAAAGAGGCCTTGAAAATGACTAGTTGATCAAATTATTGGTTTATTCACATATGTTGTTGTTGTTGTTTTTTGTTTCTTTTAAAACGCAAAGTGATTCAAGGGGAGGAGGTCAAAGTCTAGGGAGACCGCACACACATAGTGTGGAAAGAAACCAAAAGAAAAAAGTTCACATCCTTTTAAAAAAAATCTATTAGAAACAACATAATATGCAGAACAATACAATAGCATTTACAAGACTTAAATTCCCAGTTCTCATGAGAGTCCAGCGTAATTGTACAACAGTATACAGTATGTCCTCCTCCCATCCCTCTCAGGGTTGATATAGTTTTACTTTCAATCGCTTTCTTTCTCTCTCCTCTCTTCTTTCTCACCTCAATCCTATTTTTAAGGGCACCCTTAGTTTTGTTAGTGTCCCATCAAATACAGACATTGGCTTCTCCTTGGTCCAAATCCATTGCCCAAAGAGGGGAGCACTTTGAAGAAAGTCCTTTTTTTTTTGTCTTTTTGTCTTTTTTTAAATCAAGGAGTCGAGTACATAATAGCAGGTGCCGCTTTCGCCTCAGGATTGAAAACCCCAGACTGTCTCTTTCCGTTTTGTCTCTCTTCAATCGCAATCGCTTTTCACGGAGGAATCCATTAGTGTCTACCGGACAGAGACAGAGCTGCCCGGGGAGGGGCGGGGGGGGGGGGGGGGGGGGGCATGGCGGGGGGCGTGAGGGGCGGGGCAGGTTCAGGGAGGTGTGGTCGTTCCTCTGTGCATTAATAAGGCTGAGTTGGGACTAGAGAGGGGTCCAGGACGGTGGAGAGGTGTGGAAGGCCCCGGGTGCAACTAAGCAGAATTGGAGATTGGACTTCCGGGGTTTGAGAGATGGAGCGGGTCATCGTGGTCCCGTCCCCGTGCCCACTGGGCTGTTACGAGAGGTCATCCCCTGGTATGCACTGCAGTCCTGGGGGAAGAGGAAGAACATGGTGGATGGATGAAGAGTTTCAACCAGCTGCACAGGATCTTTATCAATGGAACTTCCATCATGTGACAACAATGATTTGAATCATAGATCCAGAGTAGTTTAGTTTGAAACAAGCATAGTCTGCAAGTTGCACAATACTGTATCCTTTCAAAATCCTAGCACTAATACAGACAGGAGTGAAGTGATACGACTGTAGTAACACGGTAGTCACACGGTAGCAACAGTGAGTACAGTAGTAACACAGTAGTAATATTGTAGTAACACTGAGTACAGTAGAAACACTAATACCACTGCGGTAACACTGTAGAAAGAGTGCTACCTCCCAGAGGAGCCAAGGTGCTCAGGAAACACACCGTCATGTTGACGACATACAGTAATCCAGGACATCTAGCCTGCCCTTCACTAGTGTCACGAAAGTGTGTGTGTGTGTGTGTGTGTGTGTGCGTGTGTACATGCGCGCGTGTGTGTGACCCTCAATGGGGTTTAGTGGGTTAATCCCACACACACTCTAATGCTACCATGCTAAAGTAACGACAGTGTGAGGTAGGAGACTAAACACACACCTGACATTCAATTACTAAGGAACAACTAGGATACACTAGTGTTCATATGATGAACACATCTATCTGTCCTAAATGTATGAGTCTAGTTAGCAAACATATTCCATAAGACCCAAAATTAACAGCTACTATACATCAAATTACCACTAGAATAAAACATTGAAACCTGCCTATAGAGTTGAATATTGATGAATTGGCATAGATGGGAGATGGACACACACTTCATGTCCAATTCACGGGTCAATCAATCTACCTCCTTTACCAATACTGCAGAGGAATGAACTAGAGACTCTCCTCAGAACTGAGCCGAAGGTGAGGAGGCCTCACCAATGAAAAGCAGGTAAAGACATCCATCTTTTCTCTTCTCTCTCTGTACACGTCTGCCTCAGAGCTAACAAAGCCACAATCCATCTGTGGGTGAAGAAGTGCCATCGAGAGAGTGCCGCCATTGTGCTGAGCGTAGGGGGGGGAGGAGGGGGCTCATCGCTAGTCGTCACCTGAGACCACACAGGCCCGTCCACGCGTGTGCCGCACACACAATAAGCGTAAGAGCGCCACTAAGGAGGACACAAAGGCAGCTGGGGAAGGACGGAGAGGTATGGCCGCCTGAGGACAAAGGACGAGGGGACGTGGGGCTCGGCTGTCAACGCGTCATCCGTCAAAGTTGGCCTAGCCTTCTGAACGCGGAGGTGTGGCGGAGGTAATAGTAGGGTAGGCCGCGCTGTAATAGCTGGGAGAACTCACTACCTCTGTGACATTCGGGAATATCGCCGTCACTGGCGCGAAAAGTCACATCCGCGAACATCCACCGTGGATTAACAACAACGCCGCGCGTGCTCGAGGGAGGACACATCCCTAAGAGTTTGTCTATGAATAAGCCAATCCAAACACATCATCTCTGCCTATGCAGATTCCCGTAGGGCACAATGAACGGAAGGACAATAACAAGGCCCAGAATACCCCGTCAGCGACTTTCATCAAGGGTTTTTA